>NC_057795.1:72711947-73011947 GCF_018294505.1 Triticum aestivum
CTTTTGAGTGAACCTCGTTGCTTCTTTTTGGCTCGCAACTCGCAAGGAGGCCAGGCACGTCGTCCAACTGATGCACCGGCGGCGCGTATCGGCGTGGGGGTGGGCCGGCGACACACAGCGGCGTGGGGGTGGGCCGGCGGCGCGTGTTGTGACCGGCGGCAGGACGTTGAGATGGGATTGTTTTTTTACGGGATTGGGAGGCAGGGACGTGCGGGTGGGTGGGTGGGTTATTTCTTTTTCTCTCTTGTCAGTATCGCTTCAGGTTGACTTATAATAGTATTACGGGTTGAATAGCCAAAATAGCAGGGGGGTTTCTGTAAAAATGCCGATGACGTACGACAGAAACCCTACGTGCTTTATTATTAGGTAAAGATACACAGCACGTTGTGCAAAGTTGTAACACCGTGGCAAGAAAAGAAGAAAATAAAAAGAGGAATTTTTAGGGTACGAGACGTATCCTTAACTATCAGTTTTTCTGTCGCGTGTGTTCATCATACTGTGATGTGATCGATCCTGTGGACGTAATTCCAACACAGGTAAACCAATTAGGGTATGACCTAGGGTTTTCATCCCGGAGCCCGAGACCAGGTACTCAAGGAGCACCACCCATTCGAAGTCATCTATCCTCCACTTGCCTCATCCCGGCAGCTGCATACTCGCAAGGTTCTAACGCCAGCAAAGGCCATGCCTGCACAAGTGGGCTGACGAGCCGCGGCAAGAGCCACTTACCACAACATGGCGAAGTCTTTGACAGGGAGTAAGGACATCGACACCACTAAAATCCTCAGTTTGGGACGATTTGGAGGCCTCGCACCGTCCACACAAGCGGCAATGGATGGTTGATCTGCATAAGACAACACCACCCACGCGCTGCCACTAACTCCGTTGTCCTCGCTTATGGCAGCACAGACCGTATCGAGGGAAAGGACATGACCGCCATCATGCACAGCCATCCAACACGCACTGCCAGCCCACTAGGGAACCATGGACAGCTCCACACCTCTGATTGCAGATCTGGACTGAACTAACTCGTCAAGGCCGACGTTGCCGCTGGATCAGAAGGTCGAAGTCCCTTGGGCGACCTTCGTAAGGCCGATGCCGCCTGACCTTGAGCACGAGTCCGAGCGGAGGCCGCCAGGCGCGGAAACCGCTGCTTGCCTGCTTGGCCATCACCTCCGCAAGCTACACGCTATGCTCGGCGCCAAAGAGGTACTCAGGACTCAGGAGAAGTGGCCCTCTCATGGGCGCGATCTCCAGGTTGAATCATGGCTGTTGCAGGTCCCGCCTTCAACGAGGCCATCGCCTAGCCAAGAAACACATCCATGTAGTCCGCACGAGGGTGTCGCCCACATCCACGAACTGTCGCCGCCACTGCAACTTCCCTCCTTCAGAGCGTCTAGCCGCTGCCTGCAACTCATCAAACGCTGCCCAAAATGCCCAAACGATGCAGGCAGGGGCTAGACAGCGGCTAGAAATTGGGCAACGCTGTTTCATCCACTTAGAGAGCCAAAGTCGTCCGTCTGCATCGGCATCAACAGGGATCCACCACGTGTGGTGTGACCCATCGGCCACCAGCACCGGCGTCTTCACCAGACGAAATAGAAGAAGTGCAGCGGTGCCACCCGTGCCAACGGCCAAAGCTGCCTCGAGCCAACTGCCTTTCTGTTACCCCACACCTGCATAGGATGGGAAAAATTGTGGAAGACGATGAGTTGGACATAGAAGAGGAAAAACAGAGGTAAGGGATAGCAGAGGAGGGGCAACACATTGGATAAGTTAATCGCACCACCACCAAACTTGTCGCTAATATTGCAGCAGAAGTACCGGCCGCCGCCATAGAGATTCAGAGGACGCCATAGTAGTCCAGATCCACGCGGATGAGCATGGCGACCCACCACTGCTCCAGGAGGTTGGCATGAACGTTACAGAGGAGATAGGGGAGGGGGTGATATCACATGCGCTCGCGAGCCCAGAAGAACGCCCGAGCTCTAACTACGCTGCCCCCGGAGAGGGTATACCATCGTCGGGCCTTGATTTTGTCAGGTTTGGAATGCTGGAAGGGCTAGATGAGCTGATGGGAGTGGCATTTGCGGGTAATTTCATAGGAACTTTAGTAACATCGAAGCTGTCTGTTTCAAATCTGATGGTTGAGATGGTCAGAAGGCAGACACACCATCATCACCAACTGTATTTTTTATAGGAGTAGAGATAAACTTGTTTTCACTGAGTACAACCGTCTTTGCCAAGTAGGGAACCGTCTTTGCAAACCACTACATTACCGAGTAGTACACTTTTCCGTCTGAGCGAAGCAAAGCCATCACAACCGAAGCGCGAGCCCGACACTTTTTCGTGTGAGCGAAGCAAAGCCATCGCAGCCGAAGCGCGAGCTCGGCACACTCGAGATCGCGAACACCCAGACCGTACTCTATCGGACGGAGACATGCCGTCAGTTGACGTGGCAGTGCCCTCCATTAGCAACAACGCGCCCAACCCAAGGAACCCCCTCTATATCTTCTCAAGTTGCCTGAGAGTTTTTTTGGGGCAGCGACCCCGAGCATCTGACATGCTGGGATTGCGCTAAACACGATTTTGTTTCATCAACTACACCTACCATGCTGGGAGTCGTCTGGCAATCGAATCGACGAGGGATTGCAGCCGGGCAGCAGAGGGGCATCGTGTCGTCAGCGGGATGCCAAGGTAAGTGATGGCTACCTCCACTTTTGGGGAATCCCAACTGCGCTATCATCTCGACAGCCAACACATCGCCATGAAGAACGCTGGCCGAGCTCTTGGCGTAGTTCACCTGTAGGCCAGAGGCCATGCCGAATAGGGATAGGATTCCCTTGACAACGGCTACGTCACCCGGCATGGCATGGCAGAAAAGCATCACGTCATCGGCGTAAAGGGAGATCGCCAAGACCTCCCGCAGGGGATGGAACTGCTGCAAGATATGCCGGGTTGAAGGGCGTGTCGCATCAAACGGCCAAGGGTGTCCACGGCGAGCACGAATAGCTATGGGGGTAGGGGGTCACCTTGGTTGAGCCCACGGCGATGCCAAATTGGCGGGGCGGGGTCTCCATTAAGTAGGGCTCGAGTGCTGGACGTCGACACGAGGATTGCTAGCCACTCCCGGGAGTTATTGGCGCAAAACCTCGAAGAGGAATGGCCGGGATATAGAGTCGAAGGCGCGTGTTTAAGTCCAGTTTGAGCGTCACACTCGGGATGAAACATATGGTGAACGTCAGCAAAGAAGACAAACAAATAGTGACAGCAGCCGCACGGCATTGACCAAATCGCGTACAATACGTTAAAAAGTTTGCTTATTCAACTTGTAGAACAAACTATACTGCCATAATCAGAGGTGATTTGGAAGACCATAAACTAGGGGTCCGTTCGGAAACACTCCGGCTCCCAGCTCCGCGGAGCGGAAGTGGAGGAGCGGAGCGGAGCGCAGTTCATATTTCCGGAGCTGCTATTCTGTCACTCCGTGTTCCAGCGCTGAGCGGAGCGGAGTAGCCAGAGCGGTGCGTTGCCGAACAGGCACTAGGACAGAAGAACTAGCGTACAGCGATAATCATTTTTTTCCTTCTTCCTGGAAAACAAACCTGGCATGGCGCTCAATATTGGTGCCAAGATGCATAAGAACATCTCCAACAGGTGCGGCAAAAGGCGCGCCCGGACGGTAAACTTAGATTTTAGCATGCGCCGGCTGGTTTCGCGCGCTCCAACGGTGACAGGAACTTACCGCGTGCGGGAAGAGTTTGCGGGCGCGCGGAGAAAGCGGCACGCGGCGCGGTAGATTTGGCGCGCCGCTTCGCGCGCGCCTATAAAATCCCACGCTCGCCACGCGCACAGCACACAGCCACACGCCCTCCCCTCGCCACCTCGCCACCTCGCCGCTTCGCCGCTTCACCGCTTTCCCCGCCACCACCGCGCCACCATGCCGCCGCGCCGCCGGGGTTCTTCGGGCTACCGCGGCGTCCGCGAGCGCCCCAACGGCAGGTACTCCGCGGAGATCCGGTCCGGCGACGTCTGTCTTGGCCACGGCTCGTTTCAGAGCGCGCACGAGGCAGCTCGCGCATATGACGCGGCGGCGTGGCGCTTGGACAGGCCCCGGTCGCGGGTGAACTTTCGCGGCGTCTTCACGCGCGAGCAGGCGCAGCGCGTCGCTCCTCCGCCGCGTCTAATCACCGACCAGGACCGTGCGGACCACGTGCGGCAGCAGCGCCGCCTCCTCATCGTCGAGGAGGACGAGCGAGCCATGGCGGAGTGGCGCCGTCCCCACCCGTAGGACGTCGTCGCCGAGAACGAGTTCTGGGCAGGGAGGACCGCAAGGCGCCGCGCGGAGCGTGCTGACAGGCGTCGACGCAAGGCACTGGCTTTATCGCAGTCATGGTTTTGGTAACCGCTCGAGATATTCGGTTACCGCGTTTACCGCTCCCCCACGATAAGCACTCATACTGAGCAAAAAATCCCGAACTTTTTGAAAATTTTGAATTCAAACGCTCACCTTATAGTTAAATAAGCTGCATCTGTATTCTTAATGGAGAACTTATCATGGCCCAGTGGTAAAGGTGTTGTATCCCCAGACCTAAGTCGCGGGTTCGAGTCTGGCTACGCACTGCCGTTTTAACTTTTTGAGATGCAAAAGTTTTTACCTATGAAAAATTCTAGCTAGAGAATACAGGGATCGAACTCGAGGCGTCCGAGCAAGGGATAGTTGCGGGTTGAGAGCCACTACGGTAGAGCAACTTCACTGACTATTAATAGTTAAATGCTTATCTATATCCAATTCAAAAAAATTGAATTCAAAATTTGATTCTAAATTTCGTTCGAAATTTTTTGGTAATTCATGGTTACCGAGAATCTCGGTTCCCTCGAGAAAAAAGCTTCACTTGGGATCCAAAACCTTGATCGCAGTGCGATATTGTCGAGAACGGCGGGCAGTCTATCTTCTCCTCCAACGATCTGCGTTGGGAAGACATGTGGCTCGACACCTCGGACGACACCACCGAGGATGATGATGGTGATGATGATGGTGGCTGGGAATCACCGTAGTTTGTCATTGCATCGTAGTTTCTATTTAGTTGCACCGTAGTTCTATCTATCTATGCTTTCGAACGATGTAAAATACCTTTGTATCCGTAGTTTCTATCTAGTTCCACCGTAGTTTTATCTATGCTATGAACTATGTATCGTGTTTTATGCTAGAACTATGTATTGTTTTTTTATCTATGCAAAGTTTTCATACAAAAAAATGTTGTAGCATGCGCGCGCGCTGCATTTTAGCGCGGCCGCTGGAGCCACCGTTGCGCGCCACGTGAAACCAGGCGATGGGCACGCGGCAAAGTAGTTTTTAGCGTGCGGCGCGTCCGGCGGCTGTTGGACATGCTTTAAGTACAGTACTAAACAGTAGACCTGCTTTTTACTTCATTTCCAAGGAAAATAGGAACATAACAACACACGTGGACAGTTGACCAAGCACAAAGAAACAAAGAAGAATTTCAATTGAATAAAATCTACTGCAAAAGAATCATACTTTGGTGACATTCTTTTGCGGTTGCAGATCAGCCACAAAGTGAAGAACTCTCGAACCCCCTTTTGGTTCTTAGATTAAAAAAAATCAATTTCTTCTAGTATATATACCCCTTTTTCCCGCTTAGCCTAGAGTTTCTACTACTCCCTCCATTCCAAATTACTCGTCGTGGTTTTAGTTCAAAATTTAAACTAAAACCACGACGAGTAATTTGGAACGGAGGGAGTAGTATCTGTACCAAAGTGAAGAATCCTTCTTTCTAGTATTATCGACCTTATAGCGCGCTGATATGAAGACTGAAACCAAATTAAACTTCAACAGGGAATACCCATGCAGGGAACCTTCGGATCCACGGCATCGACTCAGCCACCGCCGTGGGCTCTGGCAGCAGCGGCCGCGTGATCGCCCCATCTCTCATGTTGTACACCCCGGAGCCGCCGATGGGATTGTCCGGGTTCCTCCGACCCCACTGGTGCACGAAGTAGACGCACTCCTCTCGAGCTCCATGGCTTGCTGCAGTTGCGGCCTTGGAGCATCGCGACGACACGAACATCGCCCAACCATCCAAGCCCTGGACCTTCTTCCACCGGCCATGGCTCATCCTCCGGCCGAGGTCTACCTCGAAGACCTCAAACCGGCGAGTCCGTTCAAGATCGTACCCATCCTTGTCTCGGAATTCGGTCATCCAATAGTAACTAAAGCTCATCAAAGGTTTGCGGGCCCACCGCCTGACCATGGGCAGCTTGCCATTACATTCGACTAGATACCGCTCCGCAACGACGTGGCCATACGGCCATGGATCCTTTTGCAGATGAGGCTCCTCTGTCATCGCAAACTCGGACCTCACTCCGCATATGACCTCGATGCAAGATGGTGATGCCGGTAGCTCGTCGAGGTAGCCATTGTTGAGATCTAGGGCGCGGAGCGTCTCGTTGATCTTGGACAGGGCGTAGATCTTCCCTTGAAAGAATCTGATGTCGGCGATGGAGAAATCGAAGTAGTGGTCCAGCGCTACGCACGTGTTAGGCTCGCCGGCCGGCCGGCAGGTGGAGAGAAGGAATTTGCCATTGTTGATCATGACGGCGACCAGGCGGTATTCCAGCTCCGCCGAGGCCGCCGGGGACACCACGACCCTGGTAATGGGCTGCAGGAGCTCGTATCGGGCATTCACGTTGCAAGCAGCCAGGAGAGCAGCTAGCTCCGGGAGAGGAGTCACGGGAGCGGCGGAGAAGGCGTCCATCAGGGAGCACCGGCCGTCGTCGTGCACGAGGAAGAAGGTGTTGTCGCCGGCGCTGTAGCAGACGGCGTCGTCGGGGATGCGCACGCGGTGCGCGGTGTTGTTGGCGACGTCGAGGAGGGTGCCGTCGCCGAAGACCAGCCAGGGGAGATAAGGTGGGAAGGCGGCAGCCCGATGGCGCTCACGCGCCACGGGCGGCAAACAGCGCGGAGGCGGACGCGGTCTGCGAGGGACGGGAGACGCCGGAGGATGGTGGCAAGGAGTTCGGGCGGCAGGCCCGGCCATGCTGACATGCTCTCATCGCGTTCTGAAGACGCCATGACAGAGATCGGATCTGATCTGGATAATGCGTAAGCTACATAGTATATATGTGTAGGTTTTGGAGACGCGAAGCGCATTGTATTTCTTGCATGCCGTAAGCTACGTATACACATGCGATCTCAAACTAATCACGGTTTAAACGAGGGCTAGTGCTAGGGGCCGGCGCACCGGTCCAAATTTAGGCCGGTCGGCTGCCGAACACGTTTATGTACGGACGACCGGCCGAGCGTTCGGCCGGTCGCCTTGCTCGCTCGCTGGCAGATCCACACCCTTATCTCTTCGTGCTTCTTCCTCCCCATCCCCTCCTCCCCTACTGCTACATCCCCACGACCGCCAACGTTTTTTATTTTTTGTTGCCATGCTCAGCCCAACCTCTCTCCCTTTTCGTGCCCGGTGAGCAACTCTCCCATCCCTCCCTTCCTGCTACGGACATCCACCATGGCACCACGGCAAGAGCCCTGCAACGAGCATCCATATCCTTCCTGCTTCAGAGAACGGCCGTGCGCGGTGTCGTCGGATGTGGGGGTGGTGTGGCCCCTGAGGGTGTTGACCCGTGCGTCGTCGGAGGCGCCGTGCCGACGGGCTTCCATGGGTGACCACGGCGATGAGATGCAACCCACGATGAGCGGGCGACAATGTTGGAACCATCAATTTTTTTTGCTGAAACCGAAGAAGGCAAAGTTGGAACCATAGTTGATTTTTACTACAACCAAAATCAAAGGGGAACGTGCTGCTGTATTTTGCTGCAACCGGCAACTCAGATGCTGAACCGACCAGCTCCAGTGCTGCAACCGGCGAGAGCGACAACATCCACCGGTGACGGCCGTGTTGCCATGGCGGCGGTGCCTGCCTTCTTTTGCTGCAACTGACCAGCCCAGGTGCTGGAACCGACGTGCGGATTTGCTACCATGCCCGGCATCTGAAAAAGCTTCAACCGGTGGACGGCAAACCAACGATGGCGAGCAGCGACGACCGAAGCTGCGAACAGGCCGGAGATGGGGATGACGAACGAGCGAAGCTGGAACCGTGGCTTGTTGGAGCTGCATACTTGGGTGTCTGGGGGACAGTTTTGCTTCAACCTGGGCTGGAGAAAGCTGCATCCACCTATGTCCCAGCACGGCGAGCGGCGGCGAACGGCAGCGAGTCGAGGCGCGGTGGTGCTTCGTGGGCGCAGGGGTGTGGAGCTACATGCGCGCGCGGGCGTATCTGTTTTTCCTCGTCGCTCGTGGCCATGAACTACGAGAGAAACAAGGGCGTGAGAGAGATGACCGAGTCCTCGCGTAATCCTGTGCGTCGGGGCCAACTGATCGAACGGATGCAGGGCGACCGGCCGAACCTAGCGCCGGTCGGCCGGCGCCTAGCATCGGCCTTCTTTTAATCGTATGATATAACCTTTCTCCGTCCCTAAAACGTCAAACGCGGATGAAAAGCGGATTGAGGGGAAAAAGGCAGCGAACTAGCTCAGCCACACTAGCCGGCCGGACTCCGCGCGCGCTCGCTGGCCGCCCGCACTTGTCCTCGGTTTCTCGTGATTGCCGGCCACCCATGCCACCACGCCCGCCAGCCGCGCTCGCCGGTCGCTTGTGCCACACTCGCAACAAAAACAGATTATGTTGTAGCAAAAATAGATTACAGTGGTAGCAAAAATGCTCGCCGTCGATGCTTGCCAGCGACGCTGGCAACAAAATTACCCAAGGTAGTTATGAGTCAACGTCCCATTGGATCCTTTGAAAAATACTGGTTCCAGCAAAAAAAAAACTACGGTGGTAGCAAAAGATGTTTCCAGCAAAAATAATATCAGAAGAACAAATCTGGAGAAAGGTCGATTGTAGCAAAAAAAAGCCAGTTCCAGCAAAAAAATCACTGGTTCCAGCAAAAAGTTCTCCCCAGCAAAAACACTGCTAGTCGATTGTAGCAACAGAAAAAGGCAGTTCCAGCAAAATTTGATGATGGTTCCAGCAAAATAAAAATCTCATCACCAAATATATGTGTCGATTGTAGCAAAGAAAAGAACTACTTCCAGCAAAAATCGTTGTCGGATGCAGCTCCTCGTCACCGCGGTTGCAGCTCCATGAACCTGGGGTTGCAAGTCCTGTCGCCGCCGGGAGCATCAAGTCGTGGCACCTCGTCGCAGAAGCGAGGCCCCCAGTTGCATCCACCGCCTGTCTCCGCGCGTATGCGCTGCTCCTCTGCACGCGGCGCCGATGGTCGCCGAGGCCGGTGCCAGTGGTGGCCTTGTAGCACCCGTGGTAGTCGTCCCGCGTTGCCGCCGGTGACCGCATCTGCAGCAGCCAAAAAGGTGGGTGGGGAGAAGAACGAGAGAGGATATGCATCATGCCAAGAGAGAAGGGAGTGGCTGAGAAATCTCCCCGTGAAGAGATAAGATAAGGTCGAGGCAAAGTGGTGGGCAGTTACTAGAGCAATAAGAACGGTTGATTTTCATCTGATGTAACGACGCGCGCTCGGCCGGCCGAACTTTCAGCCGGCGTGCCGGTTTCAAACGTTTCCCTTAAACGAGTCCTCGTGATATGCTGCGGACTTGCGGTACCAGTTGGGTTTCGCAGGTTGACCCATAATTACGGTAATGTGGACTATATGGCATTCTTGTAACAGAATGACCCATGATAGAGATCCGATTGATCCAGCCACTTAGGTTTTTTTTGAGGTAATGGGCAGCTACACCCTTTCATTCATTCATAATTAATTCATTACAGATAATGGTCCTAATTACATCAGGAAACTCATTAATCCAGCAGGACCAAACATCATGCTCTGCTGATTTCGCCAGAACATGTGTTGCCTCATTACAAGTACGACACATTTTCTAATATCATGGACTATGGCTCCAATAGGGGACCTATCAAAACCTAAACCCTTGACCTTGTTGATCAATAACAGGCAATCAGATGCTACCATGATGTTCCGTATGCCAAGGTTATTGGCAAGGATTAAGGCTTGACGAAGTGCCATGGCTTCCGCTACTTCAGGAATTTGAATTCGTTCAAAGTAACCTCTATTTGCCGCCTGCACCCTTCCCCGGTGATCGTGTATTACCACACCAAAACCCGCTCTTGCAGATTGGGAGAAATTCGCTGCATCCACATTGATAAGCATCGACCCATCCGGCGGCGGAGACCATTTTTGGTTTGACTTCAAGGTCTCACGTCTAATGGAAGTGGTCGAACTAAAAGAATGCATATTGATAAATTCAACATAAGCTTTGATCTTTCCCACCACACGAAGAGGATGAAGTTTCGCCATTACGGTAGGCATTTTTATTTTCCCATATGTGCCATATTGCCACTACCATAACCATAGAGTGAAAATCTGTAGCATTTTGTATCCACTCTAAAACCCATTGCCTAATGTGAATAAAATTTTTCAGTTTCAAACAAAATGGCATACTCTTTTTTAAGCTCTTTCCAGATTTCGTTAACATAGTGGCACTGCAAAAAGCAATGTTCAACCGTTTCCTCCCTATTGCAAAAATGACAATCATACCTTGTGGGTATTGATCTCACTTGAAGTTGAGCGCCTGTTGGAAGACAGTTATGGGTGAGTCTCCACAGAACTACCTTCATTTTATTTGGGCATTGGATTGCCCAAAGTTTCCTCCAAATTTTCTCCATGATCTTCTGATCTGAAATAGCCCCTTTGTCATTTGTACTCCTGTCACTCCAAAAGTTTAGTGTTCTCAGAAAATTATATGCCGACCTCACTGTATAAACACCATCTTTTGTGTGGGGCCATGACACGAAATCTGGGCATCCTTCTGTACTCAACGGTAAGCTAAGGATTTTCTCTGATATATCCTCTGAGAAAATATTTCTAATGGTTTCTTCATTCCACTTGTGTTCACCTTTTATTATCAAAGAACTCACCGTATCATTACCACTTCTAGGAGGAATATGTTGTAGAGTTGTAGGGGCAATACCAGGGATCCAATTATCTTCATATGTATGAATTGTGTTGCCATCTCCCACTCTCCATAGTAGGCCCTTCTGCAGCAATTTTCTCACATATATCAGACTGCGTCATGTATAAGAAGATGATCTCGGACATTTAGCTGTCCAAAAGTCGCCTTCCGGATAGTATCTTCCTTTTAATACCTTGGCACATAATGAGTTCGCATTTGTTAAAAGGCGCCAACATTGTTTACCCAGCATGGCTTGATTGAATATTGCCATGTCTCTAAATCCCATGCCACCTAAATATTCGGCGAGGACAACCACTTCCAAGATTTCCAATGTAATTTCCTTTTTCCATCTTCTACACCCCACCAATAGTTGGAAATAGGCTTTCTCATCTTTTCACAGACACCAATAGGGATCTGAAAACAACTCATTACGTAAGTTGGTATTGCTTGTGCGACTGACTTTAGTAGAACTTCTTTCCCAGCCCTTGACAGAGGTCTATCACTCCAACCATTGAGTCTTTTCCAAAGTCGACCAGTGAAAAAGTTGAAGTTGTTCGTTGGAGATCGTCCCACCCAGGTCGGCTTGCCGAGATAGGTAGCCTGTAGTGTATCATCTTTAATTCCCATCTTCTGCTTTATCCTTTCCTTTATTTGCTCATTGCAGTGGGTGCCAAAAAATATAGATGATTTCTGAGTGTTGATCTTCTGTCCAGACCCTTCGCAATATGTTTCAAGAGCTAATTTTAGAGTATCAATACTCGGAGGGGGATTTTTGGTCTATGAGGACATATGCACCCTATATGGGAAAAAAAATTAGTAATTCAACAAAAAGTCAAAAATTCCTGAAAATATTTTTGAAATAAACTTGACCTTCTATTGCACTCGTGAAAAATTAAATCCACAAAAAAAATCCCTTTGACTCCTTTTCAAAAAAGGCAAATTTTTGGCTAAAATAGTGTGAATAGTGACCTATAATAGCAAATAAATTTTGTCTTTTTTGCTGTGAGGTCAACTTTGTTTTTTTTTCGTCAAGATTTATATTCTAGTGAAAAAGTAAGTCAAGTGTTTTGTCAAAATAGTTCTTACCTATTTTTACTTGTTATTAAAATATTATAAAAAAATCCCCATATAGGGTGCATATACAGCCAGGAACCAAAGTGTATTTCCCATCAATACTCCTATCATCTTCTCTGGTAAAGAACACACTGTCATCAGCAATAGATGAGAAATAGGAGGCCCATCCAAAACAATAAGGTGTGCATCAGGGTAGCCCTCTTGCGTGTGCCACGTCGGACTCAATAAACGCCAATGAACGAACTAGTTGCCGTTTGGATGCTGCCCTCGTTTTCTCCAGTTGCCAATTGGGCGAGGCTGCTGTCAGTGAGCGCGCAGATAACACCTCCCCCAGTCTTGAAACCACTTCCTCTCTCTCTCTCTCTCTCTCTCTCTCTCTCTCTCTCTCTCTCTCTCTCCTCTCCTCCAGTCCCACGCCCCTCCCCTGCTTCTCTGCCGTCGCCGCCGCCGCCACGGATGAGATGGGCGCTAGTGGGCAGGCTGCGAAGTTGTGGTGGGCGGTGCAGCCACCGTGGCCGTCGGGCCGCGGCGGCCAGCAGAGGACCGCCGCCGACTGGAGCTCCTTCCTCCTCCACCGCGAAGCAACCTCTTTCCCCCATGAAGGAACGCCACCGCGTCCGACCTCAACCGCCGACCGAAACCCTAGCGAGCCCCACCCATGGCGCCCTACCCTAGGTCAGATCCCTCCTCCCCTTCCTCTTGGTTTCTTCCTTCTTCCTGTGATGCGTGAGTGAGTGATGTGCAGGCAGCTTCTTTCTCTGCTTTTCTGCTCTCACCCTGTCTCTCTTTTCACTTCTCTGTAGGTGGGTGGTACAGCGGCCAGAGGAGAGCAGAGGAGAGAAGAGGAGAGGAGGTGGAGCAGCCAGCGCCTGGACGTGAGGTGAGCTTCCCATTATAGCTGGCCAAACGGGCCGGCCCGGCCCGGCACGGCACGGCCCATCCTAATCGTGCCTGGCACGGCCCGGCCCACCTAGGCACGATTATTATACGGGCCGTGCCGTGCCAGCCCGCGTGCTGCAGCCTGCAGCCCAGGCACGGCCGTATGCTAATCGGGCCGGCCCACCGGCACGCCAGGACCACTAATCTACCTCCTATTTTGCACACTGAGCGTTTTTAGCCTATTTTTACCTGTTGGCCCATATTAGGATACATAAAAAAATATAAAAAAAGTTAATCAGGTCGTGCTGTGCCGGCCCGCGTGCTCGCCCTTCAGGCCCAGGCACGGCCCATGGCGTGCCGCGTGCCGGGCCCGGCCTGTTTAGCACGTGTCGTGCCGTGCCAGGCCCGTGCCGTGCCGGTCGTGCTACCGGGCCGGCCCAACTATCCCGGCCCATTTGGCCAGCTATACTTCCCATCGACACCTGCAGTTTTGGACGTTTTTCTTCAGTTTTGGTTCAACACGTTTGTGTGTGTGTGTGTGTGTGTGTGACCTTTTGGTTCAGTTTTTTGGATGACTGAAACTGAACCAAATTGCGTGTGCATGCATCCATTGTATGCATGTATCTACGCATCACATTTTTCTAACTGGACTGCACCACACTCGTGTATTGCCATGAAAATAAAATGTTGTGGTCTAGTTTCATTTCTTAGCTGCTCAAGTGTAACAATCCACACACTGTCTTTCAATCTACCAACCAAGAGATATTGCTACCTATCTATTTGCCACTTGCTTGCATTCAGAAATTATGTTGATTTCCTCTGCTGCAAAAAGTCCATCTTGTGTTATTACGCTTGATTTCTTCATTCAGAGAAAGAACATTGAGGCGTGGAAAGGTCTATTCCCAAATTTCTGTATCAAAGCACATTCTAAGACCTTCTTATGTGGGTGCAAACATACTGCAAGAACTACCCGTCGTGCGCCAAATACACAATGCCGAAGGTATCGCTGGGATGAGAGCTGCTTGCAAACTTGCTTCCCGTGTACTGAACTTTGCAGGAACATTGGTTAAGGTATATTCCTTTTTTCATAGATAACTAGAATCCTTTTATACCTAAATCATCTGAAGACTCTGCATTGTACACTTAATAACAATAATTATTTCACTGTCATTTCAGCCATCAATTACTACAAATGAAATCGACATGGCAGGGCATCATATGATAGTTGAGGCGGGTGCTTATCCTTCTCCACTTGGCTATGGCGGATTTCCTAAAAGTATCTGCACATCAGTAAATGAGTGTGCCTGCCACGGACTACCTGATTCAACACAGCTGCAGGTTCTGTAGGATGAAATGTGCATCTTCCTTTCTTTATTTTTGTGTCATGCCTATGTACCGTGGGATGAAAAATGTTGTTTCTTCTGCAGAATGGAGACATCATAACTATTGATGTAAATGTGTTCCTAAATGTAAGTTCTCTCTCCTAAGATTGTGCATATGGTTAGTTGGTATGTTTGGCATAGAGTCGGATTTTGCTGACAAATTGCTTGCAAGGCTGATAGGTTTATTGATATGCCTCATATGCAAGCTCCTAGCCCACTGTAGCAGTTGTCTGTTGTGGAGATGACTGGGTTCCATGGCTAACATAACACATTTTACCTGTTATGTACTCCATCTGGTTGGATACCAAATTGCATTTTAATGCTGATTCAATGCTTATCATTAAGTATTTCTTATGGAGAAAGAAAGCAGAGTATGCCATTTCAGCGCACTACGATCACACCTGTGTCTGGGAGGAAGTTCTTCAGAACAAGTGCTTAAACAAGTACAATCACACTGCTATCGACGGGCAATTTTACTTTTATCAGTTTGAGGGCCTGTGAAGTTTAATGCCTCTGGCCAAGATCCTGTTCTACCGAGTTGTAAGTAGCATTTACTTATGTTTGATAAATTCTTCGATGAGTAAATGAATTGATCAAGTGTATAACAATTGTGCAGATGTGCCTGAAGGTTCTTTCATGCCTTTGGTTCAATGAGGTCAACCGTTTCACCTCACGTAATAAATCGAGTTTTACATACACTTGCTTGAAGCTCATGAGAATGAACGCTGGAAGATATTTTCACCTAAATATGTTTAAGGTAATAAATATTCTGATAGAGCATTCCTTCTGCTGGCCGAGCTCCTCCTGATATGCTGTATTTTATCTTAGTTAAATCTTAATAAATAGTTACCGTCAATGGTAGTACATGCCTATGCAAAAAGAAAAAACGTCGAACTTGTGTTATCTATGTTAACATTTCTTTTCATCGTATCAATGCTTACACAGGTTCACATAGAATCTTAATATGGTTATTTTCATTTTATTGTTAAAACAGGACTGTGAAAGAAGAGCAGTACCTAAACTGTTCCATCACCAAATTAAAGAAACTACAGATCCACCCCCGACAAACCTTCGTACTGATAAAAATCATTCATCGATGCCAATCTAAGACTGCCATTGAGGAATTGAGGGCGGGGATACTCTATTCATTTTGATGCATGTACCATGCATCCAGTCTGTGGTGGGGGTGGAGCAGCGAGGCTCGAGAACCCAGGCAGCGGACGCCTCATGACTTGGAGGAGCGACGATACAGACAAGGAGCAGTAGCCTCATGGATCTACAGGGAAGCGTCATCGAGGAATGGCTGATGTCAACGTGAGCTTCTGTCAATCCTTCTCCCCCTTTAACTCCTGATCTGTGTCACTCCCTCTCTCTCTCTCTCTCTCTCTCTGCCCATATATGCAAAGACCGCTCTGTTCATTTCATTCTCAATGTTGTTACCGTGTTCATGTTTTTTTGATAATTTGTATGCACTTTGTAAGCATATAAATGTTTTTTCTCCTATCATTTTTGTTGACATGATGATAGGTTCTGGAATTTTGGAGTTAACAAATCTGTTTACATATTTGTTTGTCAGGCACACATAGCTCCGGCTGCCGCGGATAGGCAGTACTCAACGAATGATATCCTCCTGACTCTGACTGAATCCTGTTTCATGCAAACATGCTCTGTATTTTTTTTGGTAGGAACATTAAGCTCTAAAGACATAATTATTCAGACTGCAAGATTTTTGCTTTGGGTTTCAGAAAAACTATACAGACCTGCTTGTTGTAGTATCCGTGTTATGTATTTAGTGTCAAATACAAAGTTCAAATATCATTTGATACAAGGAACAGGCATCCGAACTTTATAAAAGTAGATATAGCAAACATTAGGCTTGATTGCATTAATAATTTATATAGTTGCAGATGAACTTACTTCTGGTACTAATCCTTTGATGCTTTTCTTTTTATTTTCACCAGTACAAGATTAAGCTTGACAGTGAAATCTTGGATAGTATGTAACACCCTTTCTGCATATTTAGAATCTGTATGCAAACTCACACCAGGTGCCAGGTAAGCTGGTTTAATTTTACTTTGGTTTTACTAACCAAATTAGTTTTAATAATCCAGTTCCATTTTTGTCTTCCCTGCTAATTTGTGCCTTTCTGTGTCAGATGCATCATAGTTAATAAAAAAACTTCTGCTGTAAATAATGGAGGTACAGCTCTTTAGTAGTTTGCTTAATTTGATTTTATCACCTCAAGTGTTTTACACAAAATTTGAACTATGTGCATCTACTGGTGAGTCCTTGGCCCTCGCTCTATTTCAGTTTTCAAGATGGAAGAATGTCTTAAAGTTTCAACTACTATTTACTAATTGTAGGTTCCTTTGAAGATTCCGCCTAATCTTTAGAAACAGAAAATTAGAAGTATATATTGTCCGCTAGATGCAAGCATAAGTAGCTTAAAACTGAAACGCCGGCATCTTGGACCTCCTCCAGGGTTTGCCAGGCTACCAAGATCAATAATGTAGCGGCATGAGGAGGGAATTTGATCAAGGCATAAGTAGGTAAATACCCCTAGCTATTTTCTTTATTATATTTTGCCCTTCTCTCACTTTATTCTATTCTAGCTTTTAGTGATTGTATAATTGAAACATTCAAACATACATTTACTTATGCTTCGGAGGATAAGACTTCTATAAATACACCCACCCATGCCTAAGATTTTAGCAAATAAATCTTGGCTCATTAAATTTTGTTTTTAATGAAAGGAACAATTTCTTCAATGACAAACTACATCTTTTTCTTTGTTAGGCTATAGATAAGATAGGAATGTTTCCTCACAAATATCCTCTCTAATCGACGAGAATAATTGAGGATGTAACAATGTGAACATTGGTTGTTTATCGACACAGTACTAATGTTGCCTTAATGCACAATAAATTGAAATATCCTTCTCTCAGTATATGCCTCTACAAAAGGATGCCTAATGAATTCAATGGTTTGCCTCATTTTTACAAAAAATTGGACCATTCTAGCTCATTGAGATAGTTTCTAATTTAGTTTGTTGATTATATTTTATTACTACAGTTTTACTGGGCTGTGTCCTCATGGATTTCAAGTTTCGTTGGAGATATGTCATCTGCCAATGTTAGAAGAACAGGTGCTTCCATAGAAAAAGGTCTTCGTCTCGATTCCTTCCCTTTGAAGGAAACTCCAAATCGAGTCGTCCGTGACATGTGTAGGCTTGCTAAAAGCTGACTCATGTCTTAGAGATTTTTAGTAGTGAATTTAAGTGCATGGTTACTGATATGGCTATGGAATGCATGGGTTGTACAACAACTAAGTTTGTAGAGTGAATTCATGTGCTCATAAAGGAAGTGGTGAAACCCAATAAACAATATCATATGGATACATCTTAAGAGGTGCACAATTGGCGTATATTTCGATTGTGCTCCTTCAGGCCATCTTTGATGCTCAGATTGTGCTTTCATTGACATTCACATATTCTTGTTGTTATTGTGTATGTGCGGTTATTGAGATAGGTCTCTTATATGAATGTTAGATGTGATTTCTAAATTCATGTTGTAACTATTTCTGCCTTGCTAAGATGAGATCAGGGACTGTTGGTCATTTCTAAAGATCAGGACCCAACCAGCCTCATTTCTAAAGATCAGGACCCAACCAGCCTCATTTCTAAAGATCAGGATCCAACCAGCCATCCTAATATGAGTGTCGGATATTGGGAAGTTTGAAGAATTCTAACATGCATAACATTAGGAGCCCCCCCTCTCCCAGTCGAGATTAGGCAAGGCAGATGGGAAGCAGCGGCACCCCCTCTCCCTCGAGCTCTAGATCCATGGTACCAGCAGCGAGGTAAGCGGAGACACCTCCTCTTCCATCATTTTTTCACCATCTTCGATTAAGTATTAGATTTGCTTGGGTCTGTATGAAAGGTTTACTAAAATTTTGAATGATGTCCCATATACTTTAGTGCTTATATGTTTGTCTTAAATTCTTATGGCCTGATCTCTGTCCATAGGAATGTGACTATTGGCTCCGTTGTCTCTTAAAAGGGAGAATGGATAATGCAAATTTGGTGACTAAACTTGGAGACAAGCTCCCCGTCTCCTCTGCATGTATCCCTGTCTCTGTTCTTAGGAGACATGTTGAAGAGTGTCTTCCTCTTGTTGCTTTGTAGGGCACGTCTCAGAATCCACCATGTCAAGAAATGGTAGCCAAAGATCTCCATGGAACTGAGTGGCATTTCTTGGTGACTTTACAATTTGAGTATTCAGCTTGAAGCCCTTAAATTTCCAGTCCTTGTATTCTTATTGTTTTGGTGTAGCACTTCATGTAACAACTGAATGCTGAATTCATTACTTCATGAGTATGTGTGGCCTCTCTCCCTCTGATTCTATATCATGTCTTTCAGTGTTTTGTGTTTTAGATTCCCTAATCTCCTTGTATTTGAGTGTCATTTATTTAGCTCCTTCAAAATTTGTAGTGCAACTTCCTAAATGCCATGTCCATGTGTTACCAAAGATAGAAAAAGAAACTGGAATGAGCGGCTGCCAACCTAGCACCGCACAACTTCCTCTCAGGAGGCGCCACAAGGTGGCGCCCCAACCCCTAGTTTCTACCATTGCGGATCCCTTTTAATTCACCAGAAGCTTCTTTTTGCTACAGTATACAAGATAAGCCTTCAGCACACAACAAGAAAAGGTAGGGGCTAATTGGATCCCACTGCCTAATGCCTCTAGTGGGTTTAAAAGATTGAGTTAATTCTCCATTAACTCTAACCACATATTTCACAGAGGTTACACATCTCATAACCGTCTCGACCCATTTATCATTCAAACCCATTTTCAGTAAAATACCGTTGAGGTAGTTCCACTCCACCCTATCATAAGCCTTTGTCATATGAATTTTGAGTGCAAAGAATGGGTGTTTGACTTTCTGCTTTCTTATTGTGTGGAGACATTCATAAGATATAAGCACATTATCAGTAATTAGTCTTCCTAGCACAAAAGCACTCTGTTGTTTAGAGATTATTTTCGGCAAAAAAAGTTTGAGACGATTGACTAAAACTTTGGAAGCAATTTTATACATAACATTGCACAAACTTATTGGCCAAAAATTAGAGAGCACATCAGGAGAATTTACTTTTGGGATTAAAACAATTACCGAATCGTTGAAGCCTTCTGGAATTTCCGATCCCAAAAGAAAACCCTTCACTGCGGCACAAACATCCTCTTCTAACAGCTTCCAATGTTTTTGGTAAAAAAAGGGCAGGGAAGCCGTCAGGTCCAAGGGCCTTGATGGGCCCCATTTGGAAGAATGCGGTCTTGATTTCTTCATTTGTATATTCTCGACAGAGGGCTTCATTGATTTCTTCGTTCACTTTAGAAGGAATTGCTTGAAGCACCGCATCTAATGAGGTACAAGGTTAAGAGGTGAACAGATTAGCATAGAACTCATATACCATACTCTTGATAGCTTTGTGATCTTCACATCTTGTTCTGTCAGCTTGCTTCAAGAAATTAATTCTATTAGTTCTCCTCCTAGCTGAAGCTCGGGCATGGAAAAAGGAGGTGTTACGGTCCCCCTCACGCAGCCAATCAACCCTTGAGCGCTGACATGCCATAATCTATTCTCTCTCAAAAAGTTCACACAGACATTTTTCAATCTGCTTCTCTTCAACACAGCTATCTGTCACCAAACTATTCCTTCTTAAATCAGCCAGGCGTTTCTCAAGTCTTCTGATCTCTTTTCTTATTTGTCCAAATGATGTCTTACACCAGGTCTGCATAGCTTTGGATAATTTATTTAGTGCAGACCATGTGTTGTTCAAGGAAGGAGCACCATCTTTCAGATTTTTCCAATTTTCCTCTATCATTTGATTATAATCCGGAGCCCTCATCCATGCAGCTTCAAATCTGAAGGAGTTATGCACTGGACTGGTAGCAGTCTGATCACCACTCTTGGCTATTGTTATCAATATCGCCAAGTGGTCTGAAGATGTAGTTATAATGTTTTCGACAGAGCAATTATCAAACCTTTTAAGAAACTCACTATTTGCCAAAGCTCGATCTAGTCTAACTCTTATGTTCATCCCGTCATGTTGTCGGTTAGACCATGTAAATTTAGGGCCAATATACCCAAGGTCCAAAAGTCCACATTCATCTATGCAATATCTAAATAGGGCCATTTGATTCTCGTTTCTATTTTTAAAGCCCATGTGCTCATCCCCATGTAAAGCTTCATTAAAGTCACCAGCACATATCCACAGACCATTCCAATGAGCCTTCAAGAATCGAAGTCTATCCCAAAAGATGTGCCTCAACTCTTTCTTTGGTTCTCCATATACCAGTGTTGTGCGCCATTCGACTCCATTTTCTGTTTTGACTCTTATATCCATCAATTGCATGGAGTAAGCTTTTAATGACACCGAGAGGGAGGAGGACCAAAATAGAGCTAGCCCACCACTCAATCCATCACTGCTAACTGCAAAAGCTCCTGAGTAACCCAGCGACCACATGAGGTTCCGAGCTCTCGAATCCCTCATCTTCGTCTCGGAAAGGAAGAGGAGGGAGGGACGATATTTACTAACGAGCCATTTCAGCTCGCCAACTGTCGCGTCCGTCCCCAGTCCGCGACAGTTCCAGCACAAGAACCTCATAGCGTGTGGCGGGGTTGCCCTGTAGCAACCTCCGCCTGATCCGCCGATCCTGATGGTAAGTTGTCAGAGTCCTTCTTCTGTTCCTTGTAAGGTTTAGAGAGACATACATCTCCAACTGGAAAGGAAATTGGCAGTGAGCAGCCAACACTATTGTTTAGTCCTCTAATTGCAGGAGCTAAGTTACTTGTTGCCGCACTAATATCTCCTCAGAATTCAAAATTTGGTTCTTGGGCCTGTAGACTTTTAATTGCTTCCTTTTCTGCCCAACCACTTTAGTCATGCTAGGTTGCAACGAATATAGCTCTTTGCTCTCCTCAACATGTCCTGCTTTGTTTTTCTGCTTGTAATCAAGTTCCTTTTTTTTCCAATGGAGAAGTGACACCGTCCTGCATCTCTTTTATGTCCGAGTCCTTCTCCTCTGAGTTACTTCTTGGAGATCTTTGAGCACCAATATTCTTCTCTCCATAGCGAGAACTTTTGCCACTAGACTGTGGGCTTTGTCCTGACCATGAGGTCAACATATTTTTTTCTGTCATCCTTCACGCACATCCTATCTGCATTATAAGGAAGTTTACCCTCCTCATCTCGCTCTCCCGGGGTTGGACATTCTAGTGAAGAATGGCCAATGATGCCGCATGAGAAACAATAGTGTGGAATTCTTTCATACTGCACTTCATATCTCTCATAAGCTTTCTTTTTCTTCGAGTATGCAGTGACCCATCTCAATAGCGGCTTTGAGATTTCCACAGAAACTCGGACTCGCAAATAGTTGCCCCAAGCTCTGCCTTGGCTGTCTACATCAACCTTCTCCACTGTACCAATTTTAGCACCTAGAGATTCTCCCCAAGTTCTATTCATTAATTCAAAACGAAGGTCTTTGATTCTTGCCCACAAAGAGATTCTGTCAAAAGTGACTTCAGAAGGCTTCAGTCTTGGATCAAAGTTTGCCAACAAAACAGCATGTTTTCCCACTGTCCAAGGAGCCCCTGCCACAACTCTGCCCAAGTCTTCCTTGTTTGCAAATTCCATAATAAACGTATTATCTCCCGCTGGTTTTGCTGATAATCCTCTTGGGTTCCCCCATGCTGGTCTCAATGCAGACATGATAGTTTGGATATGGAGGATATTTGGGGACAATACCTTGCAAATCAACGCCCAATCCAGGCTCAACAAATCCTCTTCATTCTCGTCGTCGAGGATCACCACCGAGGCCTCCTCTGAGGTGAGGTTGAAGCGCCCCAGCAATTCCGCCACGCCGTCCTATGGTCCGGCTGTATCTTTGCCGGACCTGTCCACCTTTTCCTTCAAATCCAGCGCCGCCGTTACCAAATCGGAGTTGGTGTTGGCTGCTAACATCGCCTTCTTGCTGCTTTCCCTCGAATCTGCCAAGAACACCCTCTAATTTCAGCCACCAAAGCTAGAGCCAAGGGTGGGCAGCGAATCTCCATTCGCCCCTTAATCACCCCGAACTGCAGTGTTGGAGTTCGATCTCGGAGGGAGGGGGAGGGGGCTAGAGTTCGAGGGGATCGATTTTGAGCAGAAAACACACTTGGATGGATTCGAAGTGGGATCGAGTCCACCAGATCGAGAGCCTCAGCTGAGAAGTGTTCGTCTCCAGTGGAAACGAGAGAGTTCTACAGCAGGCAAAAGACCATCCACTTAGGTTCGGTTAACTAACGAAGCCCTCGCGCTCCTGAATATCCCGCGGCAACAACTTTCAGTTTTGCCGGGGTTCGGCTGGCGCCCTCCGGACATCGAGCAAGTGAAGATCAATACAGACGCAGCGATTGCCATGGATGATGATTTCGCCGGTGCCGGGGGCGTCGCACGTTCTGCCAATGCACTCCTAGGTCTATGGTGTAAACCATATCCGGGAGTAACAGACCCAATGATCGCAGAAGCTTTGGCTCTTCGCGACGGTGTTATTTTTGCAAATGTACGGGGCTATACGCATGTGGTGATGGAGACCAATTGCTGGGAGGTAGTGAACCTCTGGAAAACTCGCCTCAACTCTCGCTCTGTTGTGGCATCTATCTTATCAGAAATAGGAGAGCTAGCTCTTAGTTTTACACTTTTTATAATTCAGCATGTAAACATGTCAGCCAACAGTCCAGAGCATTTGTGTGCCAAACGAGCTTGCACATTAGCTGTGACTGAGAGTTGGCTTACTGAGACTCCCAGCTTCCTGATAAGCAGCCTCATGGCTGATTGTTCAAAGAATACTTTTGCATAATAAAGCTCTCTCTAAATTCCCTGCAAAAAAAAAGATATGCTGCTGGTTTATCCGAGTCCGGCACATATACCTACAACAGTCCTGGCAAAAAAAGAAAAAAAAAAGGACAATGCTAATGCCCACACGTGTGGTGGGAGCGAAACCCGTCCACACGTCTTATATCACATAGACTTCGCCACGTCACTGCATGCATGCATGTGAGAATATTTTTGAATTTTCAGTTTTTAAAATGTTTTATCTCTTAAATGAAAAATCTGATTGGATATTCGTTTTCATCATTAAATCCCTGCGACGAGATCTTCAAAACTAGATCTCATATCAATATATTTTGATGAATTTTTTTTGGGTTAAAAGTTGCCATGTCTATTGCACATGAACTGCCATGAGGGAAGAACTAGTATACGATCGGCACTTCAGGTGCGATCATACTATCAACTACGTAGACCCTTGGATGAGAAATGAGTTGTCCAGATTTAGCAGCGTGAGCAAGATGTGAACACTTCACGCAAACCCCCTTCTTTCATTTGTCAATGCCTCGGCGAGTCCCTCACGTGAGCAAGATGTGAACACTTCACGCAAACCCCCTTCTTTCTTTCGTTATCGCTCTCTCCCTCTCAGATCTACCCATGAGAGCACCGCCATCGGACCTTCGCGAAGGACTCCACTGCCTCCGATGCCGGTGAGCCCACTCATCGTTTGGACTGCTTCCTCGTCGCAGCCTCCATGGAGGCCGGCCAGATCTGTTTCCCTTTGCCCCCTTCTGGCCTGGTCCCCAACGTCGTCGTTCGTCATCAGTACCGCATGCCGTTTAGCCTGTCGCCGGCGGCGGCATAGTCGGCAGTGGATGACACATCTCGAACTTGTAAAAAAATTCGTGCCTTTTTTGTTCTTGATCTGTTGTTCATGTACGTAGATCTGTTCTCTCAGCAAAGTCTGTACACGATATTCAGTGAAATCTTGTTTCATTTACATGTGTTCGTCAATGTAGTAAATCTTATTTCTGGTGCACCTGATTAGCAAATTTTTTTTTGTTTTGTACATTTCTACTTCAGCATCTGCCAAGGATGATTTTTGTTGAGGGATGTTCTTGAGGCAAAGAGAACATTTTGATAGTTTGATTGTCTTGAATTTTGAGGCGAAAAACATGTTGTTGTGTAGTATAGTACTAAATATGGAGATAACATTTCAAATTTGTGTTCCTAGAATAATTTGAAATGAATTGGATTCAGTATGTTTTGAGTTATGGCACAATTAGGATTTTTTCTTTGTTAATAGTTTGTACATTTGCGTAAAAGCTTGCGTACCAAATATGGAGATAACAAAATATATGTTTTTCTTTTCATATATTTCCCACGCACACTGCTGTGTAAATTCATTTTGTCCTACATTACACTGTACTAGAGTACTGGTAAATGCTATATTATCTACCTTAAGGAATCCAGATGCAAAATGTACCATCTTATCCCACCTTCCGTTTCTGTACCACTGGATGGAGATCCAATGCTCCATATAACTGGATCGCATGATCTCATTGGAAGCCTTGATCTCATACAAGTTGTTCCCACCGCCATGATGTTTACACTGAAGTTGCCATGATATGTTTCAGCTATTTTCTTCTACATTTTAAAGTAAATTTTAGTATTTATAAAACAGGAAATTAAGAAATTAGATTTGCCATAAACCATAAACTAAAATTGCCATGATACATGCACTTAAAATTGCCGTGGTTCATACAAAAAATAATTTTCATGGTCAAAGTACTAGATCATCAAAATACTAAAATTGCCATGCTCTATAAACTGAAATTGCCACATGGCAACTTTAATTTAAGCACTATGACAACTACAGTGTAAACATCATGGCAACTTTTGAGAAAAAAGAATTTTCGTCGAAACATATCAACATGGGATCTAGTTTTGAAGATCTCATCGAGACGGATTTAATGATGAAAACAGATTTTTAATTCGATTTTTTAATTAGGAGATAAAACATTTTTAAGCCGAAAACCAAAAAGATTCATGCCGATGTAATCTGTTCACATGTGGCAAAATGAGTGATAATGGAGGCGTGTGGGCGATGTGCAAGATGCCACACGTGTGGGCGTTAGTTTTTTCCAAAAAAAGACCTCGATGTCTCCCGATGGTTCGGTCTGGAGGAGCCCAAGACCGAACATCTCGCTCGCATTGGGGATGCACGTTTTACCGAATGAAAACATTTGATGGGAAAACCGCTCAGCTGGAACGATTCCATCAGCACGGTCTAAAAAAGGCCTAATAGTCCATTTTACTGGGCCTCTTGACAAACATGAATAAAATAACCAAAAAATGTAAAAGTAAAAAAACAAAAAATGGTAATAAAAGAAGAAGAAAAAGTAGAAAAAATAGTTTAGTGTAAAAATGCCATGGTTGCTGATCATAAAAAATGCCATGGTCGCTGATCATAAAAAATGCCATAGTTGCTGATCATAAAAATAGTTTAGTGGAAAAAAGATATGATGAAAATGTTTTCTAGGCACATAGAAAATTTAAAAAAATGGAGAAAGCATCTTAATTTGTAATGATACCGCACATGTAATCGTCATGACAAAACAAATTTCAAAGCATCAAAATTTTTTGCCGTGGCAAAACAACTTTGGAAGAACACACTTGTCCTGTTCTCAAACTAATATACAATGGCCATGGCAAACATTCTATGGAACCAAGGCAAAAAATGCATTTAGTTGCTATGAAAAAAAACACATCTATAAAAAAAATACTGATTTTAGTTGCCATGGCAAGTTTGCCATGTTTTTGAACATCGTAGGTTGCCATGTTTTCGAACATCTTTAGTTGCCATGGCAAGTTTGCCATGTTTTTGAACATCTTAATTAAAGAAGTTTGCCATGTTTGCCATGTTTTTAACAAACTTAATTAAAAGAATTTTGCCATGTTTTTTTGCAAATCTTAAGTTGCCATGGCAAGTTTGCCATGTTTTGAATGTCTTTAGTTGCCATGGCATTGAACATCTATAACTTTGTCATGTTTTTGGAAATCTTAAATTGCCATGGCAAGTTTGCCATGTTTTTAAATAAAAAGGTGACATGGTAAAATCACATGAATTTTGTCATGTAGAGCATTTATACAGTATACATTTTTCATTGTTTATGAACAAAGACAGACATGAAATTTCCCATGATGCAATTTTAAAATTTTAAAAAGTCATGGTACATATACTAGATTTGCCATGACGCGTAGACTATAGTTGCCATGGGCTAAATTTGTCGTGGTCTAGAAAGCAAAAATTTCCATGATACATAGGTAAATTCAAAAAATTAAATTGCCATCGTACATACACTAAATTTGCCATGTTGCATATACTATAGTTGCCATGGGCCTAAATTTGTTGTGGTTTAGAAAGCAAATTTTCCATGGTCAATTTTAAATAAAAATATTCATGGTAGATACATAAAATTTGTCATGATGCGTAGACTATAGTTGCCATGGGGCTAATTTGTTGTGGTATAAAAAGAAAATTTGTCATGGCCAATTTTAAAAATTAAAAAAATGCCATGGTACATACACTAAATTTGCCATGGTGCATAGACAAAAGTTGCCATGGGCCATTAAATAAATTTGTTGTGGTCCACAAAGCAAAAAAATGCCATGATACATAGACTAAATTTTAAAAAAAATCCATGGTAAAAACACTAAAATTTTCATGATGCATAGACCATAGTTGCCATGATCGATACACTAAATTTACCAATGTCCCATAAAAAGCTATTTTCCCATATTGCAAATAAGAAAAAAAATGCCATAGGTCCTTAAAACATACACTAATGGAAAAAATATGTAAGTTTCTCCATGGTGGAAAAAAGAAGTGTAAATTGCCATGATGCACACAAAGATGCTTGTCATGTAGTTAGGAAAAGTGCACAAGGGTTAAAAACCCGCAATTGATGAGTTTGTTTCTCTGAAAAAACGCATGGTAATTTTTTGGAAATTGGTAATGGTGACATAGCAAAAATAGAGATTTATATTCATGTGTAGAGGATGGCAAAACTTAGGGATATAGTTCTTTCAAAAAGATGGGAATTTGCAATTGGGCACATGGAAAAACTAAAGAAGTTCTTCTCTAGAAAACACTTGGCAACTTTTGAGGGGATTTGAAAAAAGGGTACATGGCAAATATACGAAAAATGGATTCTATGAAAGCAATAGAAAATCTAGGGAATTTGCAATGCACACATGGCAAGTTTTAAGAATTTTTTTCTATAAAAAAATGGAAAATTTTCAAAAAATGAAAAAAGGGGACTTCAAAAAATTAGGAGGCCTGTTCTTTAAAACACAAAATATAGGATGGCAAATTTAGCAAAATATCCACGGGCACATGGAAAATTCAATAATTCCTAAAAACTTGCCATGGTATAAATAGTATATTTTCCCTGAATTACAAAAAACAATTACACTAATTTTCTTGTGTGAGAAAATAACATGGCAAAAGGGTCATAAGTTTTGCCATGGGTAAAGCAAAGTTAGAAGATAACAAACTGCCATTTTCTCAAAACGAAAATGCAAAAAATTACCATGGCAACATTGTTTGGATAGGTAGGCAAGGAGCACAATAATTGTTGTCGTCGTGGCAGCATAAGTTTCTTGTTGCCATGGCAACCAGACCTAAGAAATTAACAAAAAAAACTAAATACATGGCAACAAAAGCGTGTAGTTGCCATGGCAACACTTCTATAAATTTACACCGCAAACACAACATTCATTTAGTTCCATGGCACACACATCAATAAATTTAACATGGAAAAAACACAAACATTATTTTAGTTCCATCAGCTTCTAGTTGCCATAGCAACAAATCATAAATATACATGGCAAAACACAACATTGTTTTAGTTCCATGGCAACACATCATGGCAAAACTATAAAAATTGCACTAATATGAGAATCATAAAAAAATATGTTCTGCATTCCTGGGGTAATGCACATGGCAACTGAAGAGATAAACTAACAAAAATGAAGAAACAAAGGTTGAGCAAAGGTGCTACCTGCAAATGGATGTAGATAGCACAGGGAGCTTGTGCAGTGCACCGTCGTAATGGTCAAGGTCGAGTTGGGTCCCAGTCCTTGACCTCATCTGTTGTCGTCTAATTCTACCCTAATGAACCTGCAATAGCTGCTGCGGACGTGCTCAGGCCGGACCCCATCGGGAGACAGATGGGAGCTCATGACCAACGTGTCGGGAAACAACAGATGTGCGGTGGTTCTTGCTGTCATCGCGGGGGTCGTCGATGTAGAGCCCTCCCTCATTCTTCAGTTGCTCAGAGCCTCTCGTCGGATCACGCGACGGCAGTGAGGCACAACGGCATCCTCCCCGTTTCCGCGCAGTGCCCATCACAACTCGACTGCCATAGGCAACTTTGCCTCACCCAACACCAATCCGCCATAGGCCACTCAGCCTAGCCGCCTAGAGGTCTCCGTCATCGCAGGGTGTTGTGCGTCCGCATCACCGAAGTGTTGCGTGCCGCATAATAGCGGGGGCGTGGGGCACGTGACGCCGGGAGGTAGTGCGGGGCGCGACGCCGGTAGGGTGTTGGGGTTGCCGCACGTCGGTGGAGGTGTGGAGCGCATCAACTGGGAGTGGTGCCGGAGCGCGTTGTCGGGAATGCTGCAGTGGGCGGCGGAGGGGAAAAGGGGATGAGACTGGGAGAGAGTGAACAAGTGGTGGGGTAAGAGGAAAGGGATAAGAGAAAATGAAAAAGCCTAAAAAATGAAATCCTTGTGCATGGAGACCTTTTGTGTGAACTAGTTACTACGAAAAATCATGGACTTGCAATACCTAAATTTTGAAAAAAAAACTTCGCAACATAAATTCCTTGTGCATGGATCCCTTTTAAGTAAGTTTTGCATGTTCCTATTTTTGGTAAGTTTTGCATGTTGCTATTTTTGGTAAGTTTTGCATGTTGTTGCTACTTTAGTTAAGTTTTGCACGATGCACACATGCAAAAACCCTTAGAACATACAAAATCCAAAATGTAGCATAGACCAATTCATTAAGCACATTCAAATAACATAAACCTTTTCATTTAACGATGGGCATCCACATGTTGGATCCTCATCACTTGCTAGAAGGGGGTTGGAGACGCTTAAGATGACGAGCCACGCGCTGGTGGGACCATTGAGCATTCTGCTCAAACTGAGGGTTGATCTCATACTCCTCCACCACAGTTGGGGCAGTCTTGTAGCCCGGCTTGGCCTCCAATCTGAGCAGAGGTAGATCCTCCCCAGCATCAGCATCGAAAAGCTCCTCGTCATCCATCTGATCATCCTCGTTGTCCAATGCAATCACCAGATCCATGTCTGCTTGCGAAGGATGAGCCATGATCTCCATACCCCCTTGAAAGGATTGAGATGGACCTAGAGGGGGGGTGAATAGGTACAGTTACAAATTTTAATTGTTACTTAGCAATTTTTAGGCAATAATGCGGAATATGAAGTTTAGCCTAACAATTGCAAGTATGATGCTAAGTGCTAAGCAAGGAAAACAAGTAACACAAGTAAGTGACGGGTAAGCACAATATGATATAAGTAAAGACTAAGAGACAAGTAACCACAAGTAGAGAGTTAGGGTTAGGAATAACTGCAACTCCGAGAGACGAGGATGTATGCCAATGTTCACTTCCTTGGAGGGAAGCTACGTCACCGTTAGAGAGGTGGATGTTACCAGGAAGGCACACCAACGCCACGAAGGCTCGCCCTATTCTCCCTTTGAGACAACACCACGAAGGCATTTCTCAACCACTAGTGGTAGACCTTGGGGTGGTCTCCAAACCCTCACAAACTTTCCGGGGGTAATCACAATGGCCGATTCCTCTCCAAAAGACTCCTACTGCCTAGGAGTCTCCAACCTCCAAAAGTAACAAGAACGATGGGGAAAAGCTCAAGACTTGCTCAAATCAAGAATTCCTTTGGTGCAAAGAAGCGGAAGGAGTGGATCTATCACTTGGGTGGACAACTTCTCTCAAATGCTCTCAAATCCCTTAGGATCTAAAATTTGGTGTTGGACAGAGAGAGAGAGAGAGAGAGAGAGAGAGTGAAATGTCCTCTTGAGGATGTTTGAAGTGAATGGTCAACCCACACACGGGATAGGAGAGAGATATTTATAGTATGCCTCAATAAGTGGTCGCTGGAACCCAAAATAGCACTGCAGCGTCGGACGTCCGATGCACAATGGTTGACCGAGGGCTCGGCAGACACTGGACGTCCGACAGGAACCAGACTTCCGATGTTTTGGCATGGCATAGAAGGTACCGGATGACCGGGGACTCCCGGACGTCCAATGTTTAGGCTCGGTGGACAAAGTATCGGACGAGCAAAGAATATCAGACGAACGAGGGCTCGGCAGACACCGGACGTCCGATAGGGACCGGACGTCCGATGTTTTGCCACTGCATAGAATGTACCGGATGACTGGAGGGTCCCGGAAATCCGATGTTTTGGCTCTGATGAAAGATTGCCGGACGTCCAGTGAATACCGGACGTCCGATGTTTTGGCTCTATATAGGAGGAGCCGGACGTCCGGTGAGTACCGGTCGTCCGACAGAGATGAAGATCAGATAATGAGTTTGAAGAAGATTTTGAGCAAGACTCTCACAAGACCCCATGTTCCCCTCTTAATAGTGCGGGATCCCTATACTCAAGAATAAACATAAAAATAGTCTTGTTTCTTCGTTCTTGATGAAGTTAAATATTTCCAAAATCATAATCCACACACACAATTGATTCCGAGGGGACTAAAACCTGAGATATACTTGACAAACTTTGTTAATCCCCTATGAGTATATTGTCATCAACATCAAAATAATATTAAGGGCATGATTACACTTCCAATCTCCCCCTTTTTGGTAGTTGATGACAATATACACATAGTACAAAAGAAATAAGGTTGTTTTATGCTTTAAGAAAAATTTATTTAAGAGCTCCCCCTCTCAAACATAATTATTGCAAACATTATATGGAGAGCTCCCCCTCATAGAGACAACCATTGAGAATATATGAGAAAAATATCACAAAAAACTCAATTAAAACCATCATCATATAAGCACATCACCATAATATCGTAATATCTCATCATTCATAGGACATAGTGGTTCAACATTACAACATAAGACATAGATATAAAGTCATATACCAACTCAAAACATAATGGTTCCACATAAGAACATAGATAGCTAGTACTAGTTCTCCCCCTTGGCAATAACTACCCAAAAGGGACAGAGAGAACCCACAGACAGTCACAGGTCATCATCATCATCATCATTAGGAGCTCCACTACCACCAGCATTGTCGAGGAAATCAGCCCACTCAGGCCCCGAAGGAAAACCAAAGTCGAAAGGAGGAGCCGCCAGAAGACGCTCATCGTCACTCACATTAGTAGCCCCAGAGTCACGGAGACGAGACTTCAAGGCATTCTTGGAAGTGATCAAGCGAGTGACAACATCATGGTTGTGTGTGCAGTTGAAGGAGAACGCCTTCATCATGGCAGAGTGGGCCTTGCCAATAAAACAAGCAAAACGCCCAAAGGACGCCGAGCTGGCAGTACTAGGATGAGACCTAGCAGCAGACCCAAAGTGACAAGCATTAAGCATGGCAAAGTCATAGCAACATCAATCTAAGAACATAGTGGATACTAGGGATCGGGCCCTAACAAAACCAACTTGATTACATGATTAATCTCATCCAACTCCTCACCGACCAGCGAGCCTACGAAGGAATTACTCACTACCGGTGGGGAGCATCATGGAATTGGCGACAGAGATTGGTTGGTGATGACAACGAACTAAGATCCCCCTCTCCGGAGCCCCGAACGAACTCCAGATCTGCCCTCCTGAGGAAGAACAGGGCTTGGCGGCAGCTCCGTCTCATGGATCGCGATAATTCTTTCTCCTTGATTTTTTCTGGAAATATGTGATTTAATAGTATTAGGGGGGTCGTCGGCGGGGCCACCAGGTGGGTACAACCCACCTGGGCGCGCCAGGAGAGGGGGGCGCACCCTGGTGGGTTGTGCCCACCCAGGGCCCCCTCTCTGGTGGGTCTTGGCTCCAGAAATTCTTATTATTGGTATAAAAAATCCTTAAAAGTTTTGTTCCATTCCGAGAACTTTCATTTCTGCACAAAAACAACACCATGGTAGTTCTGCTGAAAACATTGTCAGTCCGAAGTTAGTTTCATCCAAATGATGCAAATTAGAGTCCAAAACAAGAGGAAAAGCGTGAGAAAAAGTAGATACGTTGGAGATGTATCAACTCCCCCAAGCTTAAACCTTTGCTTGTCCTCAAGCAATTCAGGTTTTGCCACTCTAGCTTTTGACCACTTTGCTTATGCCACTCTAGAATTTGACATTTCACTTTTGCCACTGAGGGAGTCCTGGATTAGGGGGTCCTCAGACAGCCGGACTATGTACCTGTGCCAGACTGTTGGACTATGAAGATACAAGATTGAAGACTTCGTCCCGTGTCCGGGTGGGACTCTCCTTTGCGTGGAAGGCAAGCTTGGCAATTCGGATACGTAGATTTCCTTCTCTGTAACCGACTCTATGTAACCCTAGCCCCCTCCGGTATCTATATAAACCTGAGGGTTTAGTCCGTAGAACAACAATCAGAATCATAGGCTAGCTTCTAGGGTTTAGCCTCTACGATCTCGTGGTAGATCAACTCTTGTAATACTCATATCATCAAGATCAATCAAGCAGGAAGTAGGGTATTACCTCCATAGAGAGGGCCCGAACCTGGGTAAACATTGTGTCCCCCACCTCCTGTTACCATCAGCCTTAGACGCACAGTTCGGGACCCCCTACCCGAGATCCGCCGGTTTTGACACCAACATTGGTGCTTTCATTGAGAGTTCCACTGTGTCGTCATGGTAAGGCTGTATGGCTCCTCCAATCATCCACAACGATGCAATCCAGGGTGAGGTTTTCCTCCTCGGACAGATCTTCGTATCTGGCAGCTTTGCACTACGGGCCAACTCGCTTGGCCATCTAGAGCAGATCGATAGCTGCACCCCTGGCCATCAGGTCAGGTTTGGAAGCCTAAACTACACCGCCGACATACGCGGAGACTTGATCTTCGACGGACTCGAGCTCATGAGAGGTGCACTGTACAATCACGATGAGCATGACTTAGATCTGCCATCGGACGACGTTCAGGAAATCACACCTGCAACTGCCCCGGCTCCAAATCCGGAGCAGATCGTGCCATCCGAGGACAGGTGGATGGACCCTGCCATGGAGGCCGCACACCCAGCGGCGATAGAGCCGAACACAGACTTCACCTCCAATGAGGTCTGCATCATCGGACCCTTGGACTCATCTCCGGCCATAGGCTCCGAACCGCATACATTCGTGCCCATCGAACCTGATTGGGCACCGATCATGGAGTTTACCTCCGTGGATATCTTTCAGCACTCGCCCTTGGGCGACGTGCTAAACTCATTAAAATCTCTCTCCCTTTCAGGAGACTCTTGGCCGAACTATGTCCGGCTTGAGTGGGAAGTAGACGACGAAGAAATTCATTACTCACCCACCACCCACTTAATAGCCACTGTCAACGACTCAACCGACATGCTTGATTTCGACTCTGAAGTCATCGACGGTATGAATGATGATGCCGAAGAAGAACAGGAACCACCGCCCACAAGGCGTTGGGCAGCCACCTCATCATATGATATATACATGGTGGACACACCCAAAGAAAACAACGTCAAGGAATGGAAGGATGCAACGGAGGATAGTCCTCTTGAGAAGCAACCAAAGCACCGACGTCAGCGGCGCCGCTCTAAATCCCGCCACAGCAAAAACAGCAATAACGACACAAGAAAGATAATACCTCGGATGACTCCAATGGTAACGGCGACCCCATGGACCCAGCGATGGAGCAGGATGAGCCAGGGGACGACGAACATAGTCCGGGGCCGCTGTTCGATCACAGCGATGCCAAAGATAAAACTTATAAACCTATCTCCGGAGAGGAGAACAGTCCGGACGATGATGCACTCATCATCCTGGAAAAGCACTTGGAACAAGAGAACCTCCACAAAAGGCTTATCGCCACCGCAAGGAGATTGTAGAAGCAGAAGCAAAGGCTTAAGGCTGCGCAGGATACGCTCAACCACAGATGGAATAAAGTGCTCGACACTAACGAAAAATACAGTGGCGATCACCACACAAAGAGCTACCCAAAGCGCAAGCTGCTGCCCGAATTTGATGACGAGGCTATAGAGCCCATCCCGCCGAAAAATAATATGGCCGATCTCCCGGACCGACCACCCCGTGGCCGAGACAGAGCGGCTAATGACACCGCACACAAGTCAACACACGATCTACGTGAGCACCTGGACAAAAGAGCAGGTATGGCCAGGTCCATCTATGGATCTAGGAAGTGTGCTCCTACGCAGGATCACGACCACCAAAACAATCGAATACCAGCTCGGAATCAACACCGAACACTACATCTGTCGGAAGCATGCTACGACACATCCAAATACAGGGGTGCCGCGCACCCCCTGTGCTTCACCGATGAGGTGCTGGATCATGAATTTCCAGAGGGATTTAAACCCGTAAACATAGAGGCATACGACGGAATGACAGACCCTGCAGTATGGATTGAGGACTTTATTCTTCACATCCATATGGCTCGCGGAGACGATCACCACGCCATCAAATACCTGCCCCTCGAGTTGAAAGGACCAGCTCGGCACTGGTTGAAAAGCCTCCCCGAAAACTCAATTGGAAGTTGGGAGGAACTTGAGGACGCTTTCAGGGCTAATTTTCATGGGACCTATGTCCGACCTCCGGACGCAGACGATTTAAGTCACATAATCCAACAACCCGGAGAGTCATCCTGTAAGCTTTGGAACAGATTTCTCACCAATAAGAACCAAATCGTCGATTGCCCGGATGCTGAAGCCTTAGTGGCTTTCAAACACAGTGTCCGGAACGAATGGCTCTCCAGACACCTCGGCTAGGAAAAACCAAGGACAATGGCAGCCCTAATAAGCCTTATGACCCGCTTTTGCGCAGGCAAGGACAGTTGGTTGGCCGGCAGCGGCAGCAGCGACCCAGGCACATCTGAAATCAGGGACGGCAATGGGAAGCCACGGCGCAATAAAAAGAAGCGTCGAAATAATGGAGACAACCCATACAACACCGTGGTAAACGCCGGATTCAGGGGCTCTCGACCCGGTCAACGGAAAAAGCCATTTAAAGGCAGTAGAGATGGACCGTGCAGCCTAAACAAAATTCTAGACAGATCATGTTAGATTCATGGCACCCCTGAGAAACCTGCGAATCACACCAACAGAGAATGCCAGGTCTTCAAGCAGGCCAGCAAGCTAATCGCCGAACACAAGGGGAGGGAGCCGCCAAGTGAAGACGAGGACGAACCTCGCCAGCCAAACACTGGGGGACAGAAAAATTTCCACCAGAGGTCAAAACAGTGAACATGATTTACGCAACCCACATACCAAAGAGGAAGCGCAAACGAGCACTCCGAGACGTATACGCTGTAGAACCAGTCGCCCCCAAATTCAACCCATGGTCGGCCTGCCCGATCACTTTTGATCGCAGGGATCATCCGACTAGTATCCAGCATGGAGGTTCAGCTTCCTTGGTGCTCGACCCAATAATTGACGGATACCATCTCACCCGAGTCCTCATGGACGGCGGCAGTAGTCTTAATCTGATATATCAGAACACTGTCCTTAAGATGGGGATAGACCCGTCAAGAATAAGCCAATGCAATACTACCTTTAAGGGAGTAATACCAGGCGTAGAGGCCCGCTGCACGGGCTCTCTAACACTAGAGGTTGTATTCGGTTCTCCCGACAACTTTCGAAGCGAAGAACTAATCTTCGACATCACTCCATTCTGAAGCGGCTACCATGCACTAACCGGTAGAATGGCCTTCGCTCGTTTCAATGCAGTTCTGCATTATGATTATCTTAAACTTAAGATACCCGGTCCACGTGGCATCATCACAATTAGCAGAAATACAGAGTGTTCCCTGCGGGCGGAAGAATATGTGGCAGCTCTAGCAGCCGAACCACTGACTGGCCTCTCCAACCCAAGTAACTAATCGGTCGTCGAGACCACGGACAAGGCTAGACGTGTCCGTCGCACCACTATTTGCAGCAGCCCAGATAAACCTGAGCTTGACTAATGACTATACCCCCATATGTGGTGCTAGGGGCTGCCCGCACGAAAAGAATCCATTGTTCGGCTGGATCATATTCACACTCAAGAAATTGAATTTTCACGATTCATCAAGTTTAACCGACGTTATGCATGGTCATACAAAAAGATTATTTTCACTGAGTTTTTCTTTTTCACAGATGACTACCGTGTTATATCCTTACAGGATACGGCACAACAGAGACAAAGGCGCAGCCGTGCAGCAAGGCCCCATCCTAAGGTTTCTTTTTAGATTAAGACCCTGTATAAATCTTTTTATTGTCTCTTGTTGGCTCATACCCTCCTGGTACTTAAAATGACTAAGAGGGATACCGGCGTTATTGGCTAACTTATTATTCGCCGATCTAAAATGGACGTTACAAGGGCAGCATCCAATGTGTTTTTTGTTGGGGAACGTAGTAATTTCAAAAAAATTCATACGCACACACAAGATCATGGTGATGCATAGCAACGAGAGGGGAGAGTGTTGTCCACGTACCCTCGTAGACCGAAAGCAATGATAGCGGAGAGTGTTGATGTAGTCCCAAACGGCAGTGCCACAAATAAGTTGCACTATCATTATCAACATCACGATATCAACTTTACACTGATATCAACTTTACCTTCGTCAACTTTATTATTGTCTCTAGGGCATATTTCCTTCAGTCTCCCACTTGCACTAGAGTCAATTATCTAGTTCACACCACCATGTGATTTAACACCAATATTCACATCTGTATGTGATTAATACCCATAGTTCACATCGTCATGTGATCAACACCCAAAGGGTTACTAGAGTCAATAATCTAGTTCACATCGTTATGTGATTAACAACCAAAGAGTACTAAGGTATGATCATGTTTTGCTCGTGAGAGAATCTTAGTCAACGGGTCTGTCACAATCAGAGTCGTATGTATTTTGCAAATATTCTATGTCTACAATGCTCTGCACGGAGCTACTCTAGCTAATTGCTCCTACTTTCAATATGTATCCAGATTGAGACTTAGAGTCATCTGGATCGGTGTAAAAGCTTGCACCGATGTAACTCTTTACGACGGGCTCTTTTATCACCTCCATAATCGAGAAAATATTTCCTTAGTCCTTACTAAGGATATTCTTGACCAATGTCCAGTGATCTACTCCTAGATCACTATTGTACTCCCTTGCCAAAATTAGAGCAAGGTATACAATGGGTCTGGTACATAGCATACTTTATAGAACCTATGATTGAGGCATAGGGAATGACTTTCATTCTCTTTTCTATTTTCTGCCATGGTCGGGATTTGAGTCTTACTCAATTTCACACCTTTTGCAACACATGCAAGAACTCTTTCTTTGACTATTCCATTTTGAACTACTTCAAAATCTTATCAAGGTATGTACTCATTGAAAATCTTATCAAGTGTCTTGATCTATCTCAATAGAGCTTGATGCTCAATATGTAAGTAGCTTTATTGAGGTCCTTTTTAAAGAACTCCTTTCAAACACTTCTTTATGCTTTCCAGAAAAATTCTACATCATTTCTGATCAACAATATGTCATTCACATATACTTATCAGAAAGGTTGTAGTGCTCCCACTCACTTTATTGTAAATACAGGCTTCACTGCAAGTCCGTATAAAACTATATGCTTTAATCAACTTATCAAAGCGTATATTCCAACTCTGAGATGCTTGCACCAGTCCATAGATGGATCGCTGGAGCTTGCACATTTTGTTAGCACCTTTAGGACTGACAAAACCTTCTGGTTGCATCATATACAACTCTTCTTTATGAAAACCATTAAGGAATGTAGTTTTGACATCCATTTGCCAGATTTCATAAAATATGGCAATTGCTAACATGATTTGGACAGACTTAAGCATCGCTACAGTTGAGAAAATCCCATTGAAGTCAACACCTTGAACTTGTCGAAAACCTTTTTGCGACAACTCGAGCTTTGTAGAAAGTAACATTACAATCAGCGTCAGTCTTTTTCTTAAAAATCCATTTATTCTCGATGGCTTGCCGATCATCGGGCAAGTCAACCAAAGTCCACACTTTGTTCTCATACATGGATCCCATCTCAGATTTCATGGCTTCAAGCCATTTTGTGGAATCTGGGCTCATCAACGCTTCCTCATAGTTCATAGGTTCGCCATGGTCAAGTAACATGACCTCCAAAATAGGATTACCGTACCACTCTGGCGCGGATCTTACTCTGGTTGACCTACGAGGTTCTGTAGTAACTTGTTCTGAAGTTTCATGATCATCATCATTAGCTTCCTCACTTATTGGTGTAGTCGTCACAGGAACCGGTTTCTGTGATGAACTATTTTCCAATAAAGGAGCGGGTACAGTTACCTCATCAAGTTCTACTTTCCTCCCACTCACTTCTTCGAGAGAAACTCCTTCTCTAGAAAGGATCCATTCTTTGAAACAAATGTCTTGCCTTCGAATCTGTGATAGAAGGTGTACCCAACAATCTCCTTTGGGTATCCTATGAAGACGCATTTATTGGTTTTGGGTTCGAGCTTATCGGGTTGAAACTTTTTCACATAAGCATCGCAACTCCAAACTTTAAGAAACGACAGTTAGGTTTATTGCTAAACCATAGTTCATACGGTGTCGTCTCAATGAATTTAGATGGTGTCCTATTTAACGTGAATGCAGTTGTCTCTAATGCATAACCCCAAAATGATAGTGGTAAATCTGTAAGATACATCATAGATCACACCATATCCAATAAAGTACGGTTATGACATTCGGACACACAATTACGCTGTGGTGTTCCATGTGGCGTGAGTTGTGAAACTATTCCACATTGTTTTATATGAAGGCCAAACTCGTAACTCAAATATTCTACTCCACGATCAGATCGTAGAAACTTTATTTTCTTGTTACGATGATTCTCCAATTCACTCTGAAATTCTTTGAACCTTTCAACTGTTTCAGACTTATGTTTCATCAAGTAGATATACTCATACCTGCTTAACTCATTTGCGAAGGTCGGAAAATAATGATACTCGCCATGAGCATCAACACTCATTGGACCACATACATCGGTATGTATTATTTCCAACAAGTCAGTGGCTCGTTCCATTGTTCTGGAGAACGGAGTTTTAGTCATCTTGCCCAAAAGGCACGGTTCGCAAGCATCAAATGATTCATAACCAAGTGATTCCGAAAATCCATCTTTTATGGAGTTTCTTCATGTGCTTTACACTGATATCAACTTTACCTTCGTCGATTTCAACATCACGAAGAGCTCGGGAATCATTTTCGTCATCCCTTGCATACTATAGTTTATCACGAAGTTCTAGTAACTTGGTGATGGTGACTAGAGAACTCTGTCAATCACTATCTTATCTGGAAGATTAACTCCCACTTGATTCAAGCGATTGTAGTACCCAGACAATATGAGCACATGCTCACTAGTTGAGCGATTCTCCTCCATCTTTTAGCTATAGAACTTGTTGGAGACTTCATATCTCTCAACTCGGGTATTTGCTTGAAATATTAACTTCAACTCCTGGAACATCTCATATGGTCCATGACGTTCAAAATGTCTTTGAAGTCCCGATTCTAAGCAGTTAAGCATGGTGCACTAAACTATCAAGTAGTCATCGTATTGAGCTAGCCAAACATTCATAACGTCTGCATCTGCTCCTGCAATAGGTCTGTCACCTAGCGGTGCATCAAGGACATAATTCTTCTGTGCAGCAATGAGGATAAACCTCAGATCACGGATCCAATCCGCATCATTGCTACTAACATTTTTCAACACAATTTTTCTCTAGGAACATATCAAAATAAACATATGAAAGCAACAACGCGAGCTATTGATCTACAACATAATTTGCAAAACACTACCAGGACTAAGTTCATGATAAATTTAAGTTCAACTAATCATATTACTTAAGAACTCCCACTTAGACAGACATCTCTCTAGTCATCTAAGTGATCACGTGATCCAAATCAACTATACCATGTCCGGTCATCACGTGAGATGGAGTAGTTTTCAATGGTGAACATCACTATGTTGATCATATCTACTATATGATTCACGTTCGACCTTTCGGTCTCCGTGTTCCGAGGCCATATCTGTATATGCTAGGCTCGTCAAGTTTAACCTGAGTATTCCACGTGTTCAACTGTTTTGCACCCGTTGTATTTGAACGTAGAGCCTATCAAACCCGATCATCACGTGGTGTCTCAGCATGAAGAACTTTCGCAATGGTGCATACTCAGGGAGAACACTTCTTGATAATTAGTGAGAGATCAGCTTAAAATGCTACCGTCAATCAAAGCAAGATAAGGTGCATAAAGGATAAACATCACATGCAATCAATATAAATGATATGATATGGCCATCATCATCTTGTGCTTGTGATCTCCATCTCCGAAGCACCGTCGTGATCACCATCGTCACTGGCGCGACACCTTGATCTCTATCGTAGCATCATTGTCGTTTCGCCATCTATTGCTTCTACGACTATCGCTACCGCTTAGTGATAAAGTAAAGCAATTACAGGGCGCTTGCATTTCATACAATAAAGCGACAACCATATGGCTCCTGCCAGTTGCCGATAACTCGGTTACAAAACATGATCATCTCATATAATAAAATATAGCATCACGCCTTGACCATATCACATCACAACATGCCCTGCAAAAACAAGTTAGACGTCCTCTACTTTGTTGTTGCAAATTTTACGTGGCTGCTACGGGCTAAGCAAGAACCGTTCTTACCTACGCATCAAAACCACAACGATAGTTCGTCAAGTTAGTGCTGTTTTAACCTTCGCAAGGACCGGGCGTAGCCACACTCGGTTCAACTAAAGTTGGAGAAACAGACACTCGCTAGCCACCTGTGTGCAAAGCACGTCGGTAGAATCAGTCTCGCATAAGCGTACGCGTAATGTCGGTCCGGGCCGCTTCATCCAACAATACCGCCGAACTAAAGTATGACATGCTGGTAAGCAGTATGACTTGTATCGCCCATAACTCACTTGTGTTCTACTCGTGCATATAACATCTATGCATAAAAACTGGCTCGGATGCCACTGTTGGGGAACGTAGTAATTTCAAAAAAAAACCTACGCACACGCAAAATCATGGTGATGCATAGCAACGAGATGGGAGAGTGTTGTCCACGTACCCTCGTAGACCGAAAGCGGAAGCGTTAGAACAACGCAGTTGATGTAGTCGTACGTCTTCACGGCCCGACCGATCAAGCACCGAAACTACGGCACCTCCGAGTTCTAGCACACGTTCAGCTCGATGACGATCCCCGGATTCCGATCCAGAAGAATGTCGGGGAAGAGTTCCGTCAGCATGACGGCGTGGTGACGATCTTGATGTTCTACCGTCGCAGGGCTTCGCCTAAGCACCGCTACAATATTATCAAGGACTTTGGTGGAGGGGGGCACCGCACACAGCTAAGAGATCAAGAGATCAATTGTTGTGTCTATGGGGTCCCCCCCCTCCTCCGTATATAAAGGGGGGGAGGAGGAGAGGGCCGGCCAAGGGGAGGAGGCGCGCCCAAGGGGGGCAATCCTACTCCAAGTAGGATTCCCCCCTCTTTCCTAGTCCAAGTAGGAGAGGGGAAGGAAGGGAAGGAGAAGGAGAAGGAAGGAGAGGGAGGAAAAAGAGGAAAGGGGGGCCAGCCCCCTAGTCCAATTCAGTTTGGGCTAGGGGGGCGCGCGCCCTGCCTCTTCTCTTCCACCACTTGGCCCATGAGGCCCATTTCTTCTTCCTCGTATTCCCGCAACTCCCCGGTACCCCCGAAAATACCCGAATCACTCGGAACCCTTCCGATGTCCGAATATAGTCATCCAATATATCGATCTTTACGTCTCGACCATTTCGAGACTCCTTGTCATGTCCCCGATCTCATCTGAGACTCCAAACTCCTTTGGTACATCAAAACTCATAAACTCATAATAAAACTGTCATCGAAACCTTAAGCGTGCGGACCCTACGGGTTCGAGAACTATGTAGACATGACCGAAACACGTTTCCGGTCAATAACCAATAGAGGAACCTGGATGCTTATATTGGCTCCTACATATTCTACGAAGATCTTTATCGGTCAAACCGCATAACAACATACGTTGTTCCCTTTGTCAACGGTATGTTACTTGCCCGTGATTCGATCGTCGGTATCCTAATACCTAGTTCAATCTCGTTACCGGCAAGTCTCTTTACTCGTTACGTAATGCATCATTCTGTAACTAACTCATTTGCTACATTGCTTGCAAGGCTTATAGTGATGTGCATTACCGAGAGGGCCCGGAGATACCTCTCCGACAATCGGGGTGACAAATCCTAATCTCGAAATATGCCAACTCAACATGTACCTTCAGAGACACCTGTAGAGCTCCTTTATAATCACCCAGTTACATTGTGACGTTTGGTAGCACACAAAGTGTTCCTCCGGTAAACGGGAGTTGCATAATCTCATAGTCATAGGAACATGCATAAGTCATGAAGAAAGCAATAGCAACATACTAAACGATCAAGTGCTAAGCTAACGGAATGGGTCAAGTCAATCACATCATTCTTATGATGATATGATCCCGTTAATCAAATGACAACTCATGTCTATGGCTAGGAAACACAACCATCTTTGATCAACAAGCTAGTCAAGTAGATCCACACTAGTGACACTATGTTTGTCTATGAATTCACATATGTTTTATGTTTCCGGTGAATACAATTCTAGCATGAATGATAAACATTTATCATGAAATAAGGAAATAAATAAGAACTTTATTATTGCCTCTAGGGCATATTTCCTTCATTTTTGGGATTTATACCCTTACCACAGCTGCTCTTTCGTCACGCCTAATTTATGCATGTACCCGGAAATTCAGGGATCATTATCGAGGGCGGTACTCAGCCCAGTATATGTTGTCAAGTCCGACTACCTTCAGGAGTGTTCGGCGTCGCGAGTTTGGCCTTATATGCATCAGCTCCGAATCATGTCTTTGGTCAATAGTTGGGTTTGCCCGGCTCCCGTGTTTTGCTACCTTACGTTCCGCTCTATCGGCTAAGGTGGCACCGGGAGAACTACTGCGATAGTGCCCTAGTTCATCTGGATGAGCACCTCAGTAGAGAAAGCCGAAAACTGACTGTCATGATAAAGCGATAGACTGGTCAACCACTCGATGACCCAGCGGAATCTTCGTGATTCCTCCGCATTAACGAAGGACCGGTTTCCCGATCACGTATGTACACACACCATATTCGGATGAGCGCAGACATACCAGGGGCTATATAGTAGCCCCACCGTCAAACTCCCATGGCTAAATGAAAGTGTTAAAGCTATATAGTCTGATTGCCTTGTTCGCCGCGCTATCACCTCCTTAACGGACCAAGACGTTGGATCAAGTGTGATTATGCGCTTTACCGAACACCCCCGCATTATATGCGTGGAGGCTGGAGCCAACAACTGCAAACTTTCAGGTTATATACATACATACATAAACGGCCGCACAGGAGGCACTACAATACTTTATGGGCGAAAGTATAAATATAGCCTTTATTATCAAAAAAAGCATTGTTTTTACAATCAAGATACATGTCACTGGAACATGGTATTCTTTGAGCACTGAGCCTCTATTAAACGGGCACCTTCTAGGACTTCGTCAAAATAGTGCTCGGGCGAGTCCTGACCCCCGGGCGGACCCCTGGTTGCAATATCGGTGGCCTCCATCTTCGCCCAATATGTTTTAACACGGGCAAGAGCCATCCGTGCACCCTCTATGCACGCCGACCTCTTGACTGCGTCGATATGTGGCACAACACGAAGAAATCATTGCACCAAACCAAAATAACTACCCGGGCTCGGTTCCTTCGGCCACAGATGATCCACGACAGCCTTCATGGCAAGCCCGGACAACCTATGGAGCTCGGCCCACTCTGCCATTTGCTCATTCTACATCAGCGGACGCTTTGGAGCACTGAACTGCGACCAGAACAATCTTTCCACCTCATGATCTTTCCGATCCTTGAAATAGTCTGTTGCATCAGCAACACTCTTTGCTAAATCCAAGTATGTGTCTGCAGAACTCCACAATTGATCAAGAGGGGCATATTTCGGATCGCCGAACTTCGTTCGCAATACAAAGGGCTTCCCAGCCATGATATCACCGGCTTGCCGAAGCTCCTCCTGCGCCGCTCTGATTACAGAGACAGTTTCCTTTGCTGCCTGCAAGGCCTTCTCTAGGTCAGTCGTTTTCATTTGGTTTCCCTTTCGAGAAGCTCATATCGGCAAGGCCTCCTCTGCTCGCCACGTCTGGACGCCAACCAGAGTCTCAGGGGCTACTATCTATACAAAGCACACCTTGCGTGTGCGGTACAGTCAAATATATATCACTTTACGTACCTCAAAGCCTCTTAGCAGGCGTAAAAGCTTCATCCAACCCGATTTTTGCGGATGAAATCCTCTCAACCACCGTACCCATTAAGGTACGATGTGCCTCTTAGATAGCCGCTTGCTCCAGAAGACCCATCAATGTGCCTGGTTGTACACCGGACAATCCCGGGCTTTTTCTATCGGTTTCCTTAGGAGCCGAGAACTCCAGACTTCGGCTGGTCGAAGAGTTACCTTCTGGCCCTTGGGGATCAGGAGAAATCCTCTGGGATGACACCTCAAGGTCGTCCGCCTCATGAGGCGGGGAAGCAGGAGGAGGTGTTTCACCCTCCATCATCTCCGGAAGAAGATCCCCCGAGGACGAACATTGTTGAGAATGGCTATGAGCAGGACTGCAAAACATATGTCTCGGTTGTTATTCTCAGGAAAAGAGCAGGGCATATTTACTAAAGTGCCTTTGTTCACTTACAGCTCGGTTGACGGCTGGCCCCCTTGTGGGCGCTGTGCGGTAAGGATGCCCTCCGAGGCAGGGCCCCCTGGTGAAGGTTTATTCCCTTGTTTGGAAACCTCCGTTTCCAAGTCTTCAGAGGCGGTCCTTTTCTTCCCGTGGGGAGAGGGGATTCTAGATTCACCTCCCCGACCATCATACAACACGGAGGCACTAATTCCCCCGGTTAGGATGCGTAACATATGAAGCCCGCTCTTGGCTTCTCTATTCCTTCCCTCGTCTTCTCCTGATGGCACTTGATAAGGTGTGCGAGCCAGCATCCTGGTTAGTACAGGATCCGGTGAGCCTTCGGGTAGAGGGGCCGAACACCTGATCCTCTCCGCCTTTCTTATCCAGTCCTGGCTGAGCGTTACTTTTTAGAATAATGTTGTGACAAATATAATGACAACATGTTCGGTCGTGGAGTTACTTACTTGGGTATCTGGACGGTTGCAGTTGAGACCCGCATCCTCGTTGGTGTCCGGACACTTTATTCGTGATCCAAAGAATAATCGATACATCCCTTCAAGCATCACGCTGAAGAAGTGTTGAATGGTTCGCGGTCCTTCCAAGTTGAACTCCCACATACAGAGAGATCGGCGTTGGCATGGCAGGACCCAACGCACTAAGATTACTTGAATTACTTTGACAAGACTGATATCCCTCTTGAGGAGATCTCGGATACGGCTTTGCAATGTCAGCACGTCATTAAATGGTCCCCAGTCTAGTCCCTTGTTGATCCATGATGCCAGTTGTGGCGGAGGGGCAGAGCGGAAGGCTGGGACGGCTGCCCACTTTGTACCTCGGGGTAATGTGATGTAAAACCGCTCCCGTTGCCATAGGTCGGACACCTCCGGGAAGGAACCCTTTGGCCATAGGGCGTCGGCACCTTTGCTTATTATAGCGCCTCTGCACTCCATGTGTTGCCTGTCAATCATCTTCGGCTTCACATTGAAGGTCTTGAGCCATAAGCCGAAGTGTGGGGTAATGCGGAGGAAGGCCTCACACACGACGATAAATGACGAGATGTGAAGGAAGGAATCTGGAGCTAGATCATGAAAATATAGCCCGTAATAGAACATGAGCCCTCTAACAAAGGGATCAAGACTAAAGCCTAGCCCTCGGAGGAAGTGGGAGACGAATACAACACTCTCGTTGGGTTCGGGAGTGGGGATAAACTGCCCTTGAGCAGGTAGCCTATGAAGGATTTCAGCGGTCAGATACCTAGCCTCCCTAAGCTTCTTGATGTCCTCCTCTATGATGGAAGAGGCCATCCACCGGCCTTGAAGGTTGGATTCGGACATGGTTGAAGGTCCGAAGCGCTTAGACTGAACCTTGGGTGTTGGAACTCGAGGTAGGGGAAGGGAAGGATCGGGTGTGGAAAGAAAAGGACAGGTCTTGACCTTTTTATAAAGAGGGTGAATATCAAGCGTCCTCCGCGTGGCCGTTTGGAACTTGCCTAAAATCGAGGAGTCATACTAATGGCACGGTTCGGTTACCCATGCCCGTATTGATTAGAATCTTGTGATAAGGGGAACAAGATCTCTGCTTCGACAAGACGTGCCAATAAGACCACCTCGCAAGACGTGCAACAGCAGGTTGAGAAAAATGGTTCGTATAATGGCCGGGCCGCGGCGTGATGTCATGCTATGAAAATTGTCAGCAGATTAGATTTGTGGAATATTGTGCTCTCTATGATGGTACATGGAATTTGTTTTGCAGAGCCGGACACGATTCATGTGTGCAAAATCTACCTCGGCGTATTCGGAGAAGGAACCCGCCTTGCAATGCCGAAGACAATCTGAATGCCGGACTCATCGTCATTAAAGCCTGGTTTAGGGGCTACTGAGGGAGTCCTGGATTAGGGAGTCCTCGAACAGTCGGGCTATGTACCTGTGCCGGACTGTTGGACTATGAAGATACAAGATTGAAGACTTCGTCCCGTGTCCGGGTGGGACTCTCCTTTGCGTGGAAGGCAAGCTTGGCAATTCAGATACGTAGATTTCCTTCTCTGTAACCGACTCTGTGTAACCCTAGCCCCCTCCGGTGTCTATATAAACCGGAGGGTTTAGTCCATAGAACAACAGTCAGAATCATAGGCTAGCTTCTAGGGTTTAGCCTCTACGATCTCGTGGTTGATCAAATATTGTAATACTCATATCATCAAGATCAATCAAGCAGGAAGTAGGGTATTACCTCCATAGAGAGGGCCCGAACCTGGGTAAACATTGTGTCCCCTGCCTCCTGTTACCATCAGCCTTAGACGCACAGTTCGGGACCCCCTACCTGAGATCTGCCGGTTTTGACACCGACAGCCACTCTTAGTTTTTGACAATACACCACAATTGCCATTCCGTGGCAAAAGCAATAATTTTAGAGCGGCAACTGCGATACGTTGTCAAAATCTATAGTGATAAAAGTGAAATGAAAAGTTATTGCTTTTGCCACTGAATGGCATTTGTGATGTATTGTCAAAAACTAAGAGTGGCAAAAGTGATATGTCAAATTTTAGAGTGGCATAAGCAAAGTAGGCAAATGCTAGAGTGGCAAAAACAAAGTTTTCCCTACCAACATCAGTCCCAGGGGAGTTTTGTTTAATTATTTGCATTTTTGTGTTCGGGACTGGGAATCCCTATTACCGCCCATTTCCTCGTGCGATGGCGAGTGAATAAACACTCGACCTGAGGATAACCCGCTTAGCAAGGAAGATAACGACCACCTCCTGTTGTTCCATGAACAATCCAGGCACACAAAACGGATAATTTTTTAGAAATTTTTAGAGGTGGCACATGCAAATTTACTTAGGATGGCAGGGTAATACCGCATATAAGTAGGTATGGTGGACTCAACTGCAATAACTTTGGGTTCAAGGTATTTGATGTACAAGCAGAATTCCCACTTAGTACAGGCGAGGGCTAGCAATTAAGATTGAGAAGCGGCCAGTGATAACCCGCAAGTATACGGGATAGTTGTAGCCTCTTTCGATAAGTAAGAGTGTCGAACCCAACGGGGAGCTAAAGGTAGAACAAATACTCTCTCAAGTCCTATCGGCCACTGATACGACTCTACGCACGCTTGACGTTCGCTTTACCTAGAACAAGTATGAAACTAGAGGTACTTTGTAGGTGTGATAGGATAGGTTTGCAAGATAATAAAGAACACGTAAATAAAAAGTAGGGGCTGTTTAGATAAAGAAGCAATAAAGTAAATATAGCGAGTGTGGAAAAGTGGTGGTAGGAGTTGTGAAATTGTCCCTAAACAATTGACTACGTTACTAGACCGGTAATCACTATTGCAATTCTATTTGAGGGAGAGGCATGAGCTAACATACTTTCTCTACTTGGATCATATGCACTCATGATTGGAACTCTAGCAAGAATCCGCAAATACTAAAGATTCATTAAGGTAAAACCCAACCATAGCATTAAAGTATCAAGTCCCCTTTATCCCATACGCAAACAACCTACTTACTCGGGTCTGTGCTTCTGTCACTCACGCCACCCACCATAAGCAAATCATAAACATATTGCAAACCCTACAGCGGGAATCCCTCACGCTTGCGCAACACGAAGGGCACAATAGGACAGCACCAATAATAAAACATGCAACTCAAACCAATCATAGCAATTCATCAATCACCGATAGGACAACGAATATCTACTCAGACATCATAGGATGGCAACACATCATTGGAAAATAATATGAAGCATAAAGCACCATGTTCAAGTAGATGGTACAGCGGGTTGCGGGAGAGTGGACCGCTGAAGATAGAGGGGGGAAGGTGATGGAGATGTTGGTGAAGATGGCGGAGGTGTTGGTAAAGATCGCGGTGATGATGATGGCTCCCGGCGGCGTTTCGGCGCCACCGGAAGCAAGGGGGAGAGAGCCCCTCTTTTCTTCTTCTTCCTTGACCTTCTCCCTAGATGGGAGAAGGGTTTCCCCTCTGGTCCTTGGCTCCCATGGTGTGGGAGGGGCGAGAGCCCCTCCGAGATTGGGTCTATCTCTCTATTTCTACGTTCCCAGATTCTGCCCCTTCACCATTTCTTTTATATCCGGAGATCCGTAACTCCGATTGGGGTGAATCTTTCGCCCAAATCTTTGTCATAAAATTAGCTTTCTTGCAGCAAAAGGAGAGCATCAACCACCTTACGGGGGTGGGGGGCAGGAGAGTCCAGGGCGCGCCTGCCTCCCTGGGGCGCGCCCCCCTATCTACTGCCCCCCTCGGGCACTGTCTCGCGTTGATTTTACTTCCCAAAAATCACAAATATTCCAAAATAATTCTCCGTCCGTTTTTATCCCGTTTGGACTCTGTTTGATATTGGGTTTCTGCGAAACAAAAAACATGCAACAGACAGGAACTGGCACTGGGCACTGGATCAATATGTTAGTCCCAAAAAATAGTATAAAAAGTTGTCAAAAGTATATGAAAGTTGAATAATATTTGCATGGAACAATCAAAAATTATAGATACGACGGAGACGTATCAGCATCCCCAAGCTTAATTCCTGCTCATCCTCGAATAGGTAAATGATAAAAAAGATAATTTTTGATGTGGAATGCTACCTAGCATAATCTTGATCATATGTCTAATCATGGCATGAATATTAAGACACGAGTGATTCAAAGCAATAGTCTATCATTTGACATAAAAACAATAATACTTCGAGCGTACCAATAAAGCAATCATGTCTTTTCAAAACAACAAGGCCAAAGCAAGCTTATCCCTACAAAATCATATAGTTTGGCCATGCTTCATTTTCGTCACACAAAATGCCCCCCATCATGCACAACCCCGATGACAAGCCGAGCAATTGGTTCATACTTTTTAACACGCTTCAGCTTTTTCAACCCTCACGCAATACATGAGCGCAAGCCATGGATATAGCACTATAGGTGGAATAGAATATAATGATGGAGGTTATGTGGAGAAGACAAAAAAGGAGAAAGTCTCACATCGACGCGGCTAATCAACGGGCTATGGAGATGCCCATCAATTTATGTCAATGCGAGGAGTAGGGATTGCCATGCAACGGATGCACTAGAGCTATAAATGAATGTTCAACAAAAGAAAACTAGTGGGTGTGCATCCAACTTGCTTGCTCACGAAGACCTAGGGCATTTGAGGACGCCCATCGTAGGAATATACAAGCCAAGTTCTATAATGAAAAATTCCCACTAGTATATGAAAATGACAACCTATGAGACTCACTATATGAAAAACATGGTGCTACTTTGAAGCACAACATATGAGACTCACTACATGAAGAACATGGTGCTACTTTGAAGCACAAGTGTGGAAAAAGAGATAGTAACATTGCCCCTTTTTATTTATTTTCTTTTTTCCTTTTTCTTTTTCTTTTCTTTTTTTCTTTTTTTTATTTGGACTTTTTTTCTTTTGGCCTTTCTTTTTCTTCTTTTTGGGCAATGCTCTAATAATGATGATCATCACACTTTTATTGATTACAACACATGAATTACAACTCAAAACTAGAACAAGATATGACTCTATATGAATGCCTCCGCCGGTGTACCGGGATGGTGCAACGAATCAAGAGTGACATGTATGAAAAATTATGCATGGTGGCTTTGCCACAAATACGATGTCAACTACATGATCATGCAATGGCAATATGACAAAAGTAATGTATGTCATGATGATGAATGGAACGGCGGAAAGTTGCATGGCAATATATCTCGGAATGGCTATGGAAATGCCATAATAGGTAGGTATGGTGGCTGTTTTGAGGAAGATATAAGGAGGCTTATGTGTGATAGAGCGTATCATATCACGGGGTTTGGATGCACCGGCGAAGTTTGCACCAACTCTCGAGGTGAGAAAGGGCAATGCACGGTACCGAAGAGGCTAGCAATGATGGAAAGGTAAAAGTGTGTATAATCCATGGACTCACATTAGTCATAAAGAACTCATATACTTATTGCAAAAGTTTATTAGCCCTCGAAGCAAAGTACTACTACGCATGCCCCTATGGTGATAGATTGGTAGGAAAAGACCATCGCTCGTCCCCGACCGCCACTCATAAGGAAGACAATCAAAGAAACACCCCATGCTTCAAATTTGTCACACAACGGTTACCATACGTGCATGCTACGGGACTTGCAAACCTCAACACAAGTGTCTCTACAATCCACAACCACCCACTAGCATTACTCTAACATCACCATCTTTATATCGCAAAACTATTGCAAGGAATCAAACATATCATATTCAGCGATCTACAAGTTTATGTATGATTTTATGACTAACCATGTGAATGACCAATTCATGTCATCTCTCTAAAAAGATATAAGTGAAGCAAGAGAGTTTAATTCTTTCTACAAAAGATATGCCCGCGCTCTAACAAAAGTGAAGCAAAAGAGCATTCTATAAATGGCGGTTTTCTATGTAAAGAGAAATAGGCAATCCAACTTCAAATGATATAAGTGAAGAACATGAAGCATTCTATAAAGCCACACTCAAAAGATTTAAGTGAAGTGCAATGAGCATTCTATAAATCAACCAAGGACTATCTCATACCAGCATGGTGCATGAAAGAAAAATGAAAACTAAATGCAAAAGACGCTCCAAGACTTGCACATAATGCATGAACGAAACGAATTCGAAAACATACCGATACTTGTTGAAGAAAGAGGGGATGCCTTCCGGGGCATCCCCAAGCTTAGACGCTTGAGTCTTCTTGAATATTTACTTGGAGTGCCTTGGGCATCCCCAAGCTTGAGCTCTTGCCTCTCTTCCTTTTCCTCATATCGAGACATCCTCGATTAGACACTACATCCACACAAAACTTCAACAGAAAACTCGGTAAGATCCGTTAGTATAATAAAGCAAATCACTAACCTAAGTACTTTTGCAAACCAATTCATATTTTGTTTTTGCATTGTGTCTACTGTAATATAAATTTTCCATGGCTTAATCCACTAATATAAATTGATAGATTCATCAAAACAAGCAAACTATGCATCAAAAACAGAATCTGCCAAAAACAGAACAGTCTGTAGAAATATGAACATACACCATACTTATGGTACCCCAAAAATTCTATGAAAATTAGTAAAAATAAACAAGTTGTATATAAAGACAGTGCAAAAAGAATCAGAACCGTTTGAAGTTTCAGTTAAAAATGTAAAATCACGCACTACAGCCAAAGTTTCTGTCCTACACCGTACAAACCAACAAGCATTGTAAACATCATAAAGGCAAACCTTAGCACATTAATTTTATAATACAATGGAATTGTACAAGGGGATAATTATTTTTGTTGAAAAGTTTCTGTAATCAAGATTCACAAAGTTTCCGTGAGCATGAACAAAGTTCAAGGAGCTCTCCCACTTCAACAATGCTTGTCTCTCTCACTTTCACTTTCCTTTTTGAAAAGTTTTAGGTTACCCTCTTTATTTTTTTGTTTTTAAACTATATAAAAGCACTCAACAGAAATAAATGACTCTCTAAAACTTCCGGGTTGTCTCCCTGGCAGCGCTTTCTTTAAAGCCATTAAGCTAGGCATATAGTGCTCAAGTAATGAATCCACCCGGATCCCAAGGTATATCAAAGCCAATTTTAATTAACAATGATTTGTAATTTAGTAGTGAGCACAAAGTAACATATATCAAGCAATGACGAAGTCTAACTCTCTTCCTATGCATCGGCATGTCATAAAAGAACAATTCATGCACACCAAGTAAAGGCCAATGCATAATATAAGCAGTTTCTTGCAATTTCATCATGTTGGAAACATAAAGAGGCGGAGATGTAGTTCCTCTCTCATAATAATTGCAAGTAGGAGCAGCAAGCACATGCATATTATATCTATCAAAATCACCATGTGCAATGGTAAAAGGCAACCCATCAATGTAATCCTTAATAAGCACAAACTTCTCCGATAAAGTGTAGTAGGGAGAATTCAAAAAGATAATAGGACTATCATGTGTGGGTGAAATAGCAAAAATTTCATGTTTAACATAAGGAACTGTAGCAAGTTCATCTCCATAAGCATAATTCCTATTGGCATCTTGACCACAAGCATAGCAAGCATCATCAAAAAGGGATATTTCGAGAGAATCAACGGGATCATAGCAATAATCATCATAGCAATCATCCTTCGGTAAGCACGAAGGGGAATTAAACAATGTATGAGTTGAAGAGTTACTCTCATTAGAAGGTGCGCACGGGTGATCAATCCGATCTTCCTCCTTTTGTTCTTCGCTCTGCTCATCGTCTTTTTCATCTAATGAGCTCACAGTTTCATCAATTTCTTCTTCCCTAGCTTCCTGCGAAATATTAGTCTCTTCTTGGACAGCGGAGACTTTCTCAATAAATGCATTAATATAGTAATTGTATTCATAATTTTCATAGCAATATCTAAGTATAGCAATATTTTCTGGTCTATAAACTGAATCATCAAAATCATCAAACGCTTTAAACATAGATTCAACCTCATAAGCACCCATAAAAGCAACAAATTCTTCTATTTGTTCCACATCATAGTAATCATAGATACCATTAGCATAAGAAGCTAAGGTTTCATTATCATTGAATTTGCATGAAAAGGGAAGGTGTGGAGCCTTCATCCTAGAGCAACAAGTATAATCATGTATCACGCATAGTTGACGAGCATACCAACGCAACATAGAAATTTGATCCCATAATAGTTTCCCTTTTTGTGTCAAGCGATAATCCCTAAAGTATTCACGTTGATCCAACGTGTCTCCCATAACATAACGGAATGGGGTTTTCTTAGGGTTATTAAAGTAGTACATAATTTCTTTCACATAACGAGCATCGAGGGTTTTAGGAGGTTCCCCATCTCCATGAGTAGCATCTACACCAAATTTTTTTGGTATTTCGTGTTCCATATCCATAACTAAAGATAGAGAACAACTAGGAACAGCAAATAAAAATTACTTAGTGATAAAGCAAACAAGCACACACGAGAATATTCACCCCACACTATGACTCCCCGGCAACGGCGCCAGAAAAAGGTCTTGATAACCCGCAAGTATATGGGATAGTTGTAGCCTCTTTCGATAAGTAAGAGTGTCAAACTCAACGAGGAGCTAAAGGTAGAACACATACTCTCTCAAGTCCTATCGGCCACTGATACGACTCTACGCACGCTTGACGTTCGCTTTACCTAGAACAAGTATGAAACTAGAGGTACTTTGTAGGTGTGATAGGATAGGTTTGCAAGATAATAAAGAACACGTAAATAAAAAGTAGGGGTTGTTTAGATAAAGAAGCAATAAAGTAAATATAGCGAGTGTAGAAAAGTGGTGGTAGGAGTTGTGAAATTGTCCCTAAGCAATTGACTACGTGACTAGACCGGTAATCACTATTGCAATTCTATTTGAGGGAGAGGCATGAGCTAACATACTTTCTCTACTTGGATCATATGCACTTATGATTGGAACTCTAGCAAGCATCCGCCAATACTAAAGATTCATTAAGGTAAAACCCAACCATAGCATTAAAGTATCAAGTCCCCTTTATCCCATACGCAAACAACCTACTTACTCGGGTCTGTGCTTCTGTCACTCATGCCACCCACCATAAGCAAATCATAAACATATTGCAAACCCTACAGCGAGAATCCCTCACGCTTGCGCGACACGGAGGGCACAATAGGACAACACCAATAATAAAACATGCAACTCAAACCAATCATAGCAATTCATCAATCATCGATAGGACAACAAAAATCTACTCAGACATCATAGGATGGCAACACATCATTGGAAAATAATATGAAGCATAAAGCACCATGTTCAAGTAGAGGGTACAAAGGGTTGCGGGAGATTGGACCGCTGTAGATAGAGGGGGGAAGGTGATGGAGATGTTGGTGAATATGTCGGAGGTGTTGGTAAAGATCGAGGTGATGATGATGGCCCCTGGCGGCGTTCCGGCGCCACCGGAAGCAAGGGGGAGAGAGCCCCCCTTTTTCTTCTTCTTCCTTGACCTTCTCCCTAGATGGGAGAAGTGTTTCCCCTCTGGTCCTTGGCTCCCATGGCTGTTGGAAATATGCCCTAGAGGCAATAATAAAAGCACTATTATTATATTTCCTTGTTCATGATAATTGTCTTTATTCATGCTATAATTGTGTTATCCGGAAATCGTAATACATGTGTGAATAACAGACATCAAGATGTCCCTAGTGAGCCTCTAGTTGACTATCTCGTTGATCAACAGATAGTCATGGTTTCCTGACTATGGACACTGGATGTCATTGATAACGAGATCACATCATTAGGAGAATGATGTGATGGACAAGACCCAATCCTAAACATGGCACAAGATCGTATAGTTCGTTTGCTAGAGTTTTCCAATGTCAAGTATCTTTTCCTTAGACCATGAGATCGTGTAACTCCCGGATACCGTAGGAGTGCTTTGGGTATGCCAAACGTCACAACGTAACTGGGTGACTATAAAGGCAGACTACGGGTATCTCCGAAAGTGTCTATTGGGTGACATGGATCAAGACTGGGATTTGTCACTCCGTATGACAGAGAGGTATCACTGGGCCCACTCGGTAATGCATCATCATAATGAGCTCAGAGTGACCAAGTGTCTGGTCATGGGATCATGCATTACGGTACGAGTAAAGTGACTTGCCGGTAACGAGATTGAACGAGGTATTGGGATACCGACGATCGAATCTCGGGCAAGTAACATATCGATAGACAAAGGGAATAGCGTACGGGGTTGATAGAATCCTCGACATCGTGGTTCATCCAATGAGATCATCGTGGAGCATGTGGGAGCCAACATGGGTATCCAGATCCCGCTGTTGGTTATTGACCGGAGAGTCGTCTCGGTCATGTCTGCTTGTCTCCCGAACCCGTAGGGTCTACACACTTAAGGTTCAGTTACGCTAGGGTTGTAGGGATATGTATATGCAGTAACCCGAATGTTGTTCGGAGTCCCGGATGAGATCCCGGACGTCACGAGGAGTTCCGAAATGGTCCGGAGGTAAAGATTTATATATGGGAAGTCCTGTTTCGGGCATCGGGACAAGTTTCGGGGTTATCGGTATTGTACCGGGACCACCGGAAGGGTCCCGGGGGTCCACCGGGTGGGTCCACCTGTCCCGGGGGGGCCACATGGGCTGTAGGGGGTGCGCCTTGGCCTAATGGGCCAAGGGCACCAGCCCCACATAGGCCCATGCGCCTAGGGTTTGAAGGGGGAAGAGTCCTAGGAGGGGAAGGCACCTCCTAGGTGCCTTGGGAGGGAGGGAAACCCCCCTTGGCCGCCGCACCCCCTAGGAGATTGGATCTCCTAGGGCCGGCCACCCCCCTTGGCCCTCCTATATATAGTGGGGGAGAGGAGGGACTTCATACCTGAACGCCTTGGCCTTTGGTTGCCTCCTTCTCCCTCCCCAACACCTCCTCCACCTCCATAGTGCTTAGCGAAGCTCTGCCGGAGTACTGCAGCTCCATCAACACCACGCCGTCGTGCTGCTGCTGGTGCCATCTCCCTCAACCTCTCCTCCCTCCCTTGCTGGATCAAGAAGGAGGAGACGTGGCTGTTCCGTACGTGTGTTGAACGCGGAGGTGCCGTCCGTTCGGCGCTGGTCATCGGTGATTTGGATCACGTCGAGTACGACTACATCATCACCGTTCTTTTGAACGCCTCCGCTCGCGATCTACAAAGGTATGTAGATGCATCTAATCACTCGTTGCTAGTTGAACTCCTAGATGATCTTGGTGAAACGAGTAGGAAAATTTTTGTTTTCTGCAACGTTCCCCAACAGTGGCATCATGAGCTAGGTCTATGCGTAGTTCTTCTTGCGCGAGTAGAACACAATTTGTTGTGGGCGTAGATTTGTCAACTTTCTTGCCGTTACTAGTCCTTTCTTGCTTCAGCGGTATTGTGGGATGAAGCGGCCCGGACCAACCTTACACGTACGCTTACGTGAGACCGGTTCCACCGACTAACATGCACTAGTTGCATAAGGTGGCTGGCGGGTGTCTGTCTCTCCTACTTTAGTTGGAGCGGAATTGATGAACAGGGTCCTTATGAAGGGTAAATAGAAGTTGACAAATCACGTTGTGGCTTTAACGTAGGTAAGAAAACGTTCTTGCTAGAACCCTAATTCAGCCACGTAAAACTTGCAACAACAATTAGAGGACGTCTAACTTGTTTTTGCAGCAAGTGGTTTGTGATATGATATGGCCAAAGTTGTGATGAATGATGAATGATCTATATGTGATGTATGAGATGTTCATGCTATTGTAATAGGATTCACGACTTGCATGTCGATGAGTATGACAACCGGCAGGAGCCATAGGAGTTGTCTTTATTCTTTTAATGACCTGCGTGTCATCGAGAAACGCCATGTAAATTACTTTACTTTATTGCTAAACGCGTTAGCCATAGTAGTAGAAGTAATAGTTGGCGAGCAACTTCATGGAGACACGATGATGGAGATCGTGATGATGGAGATCATGGTGTCAAGCCGGTGACAAGATGATCATGGAGCCCCAAGATGGAGATCAAAGGAGCTATGTGATATTGGCCATATCATGTCACGTTTATTATTTGATTGCATGCGATGTTTATCATGTTTTGCATCTTGTTTACTTAGAACGACGGTAGTAAATAAGATGATCCCTCACAATAATTTCAAGAAGTGTTCCCCCTAACTGTGCACCGTTGCGACAGTTCGCTGTTTCAAAACACCACGTGATGATCGGGTGTTTTATTCAGACGTTCACATACAACGGGTGTAAGACAGATTTACACATGCAAACACTTAGGTTGACTTGACGAGCCTAGCATGTACAGACATGGCCTCGGAACACGGAAGACCGAAAGGTCGAGCATGAGTCGTATAGAAGATACGATCAACATGAAGATGTTCACCGATGTTGACTAGTCCGTCTCACGTGATGATCGGACACGGACTAGTTTAACTCGGATCATGTAATACTTAGATGACTAGAGGGATGTCTAATCTAAGTGGGAGTTCACTAATAATTTGATTAGTTGAACTTAATTATCATGAACTTAGTCTAAAATCTTTGCAATATGTCTTGTAGATCAAATGGCCAATGTAGTCCTCAACTTCAACGCGTTCCTAGAGAAAACTAAGCTGAAAGACGATGGCAGCAACTATACGGACTGGGTCCGGAACCTGAGGATCATCCTCATAGCTGCCAAGAAAGATTATGTCCTACAAGCACCACTTGGTGACGCACCCGTTCTCCCTACAGAACAAGATGTTATGAACGCTTGGCAGGCACGTTTCGATGATTACTCCCTCGTTCAGTGCGGCATGCTTTACAGCCTAGAGCCGGGGCTCCAAAAGCGTTTTGAGAGACATGGAGCATATGAGATGTTCGAAGAGCTGAAAATGGTTTTCCAAGCTCATGCCCGGGTCGAGAGATATGAAGTCTCCGACAAATTCTTCAGCTGTAAGATGGAGGAAAACAGTTCTGTCACTGAGCACATACTCACTATGTCTGGGTTGCATAACCGCTTGACTCAACTGGGAGTTAATCTCCCGGATGATGCGGTCATTGACAGAATCCTCCAGTCGCTTCCACCAAGCTACAAGAGCTTTGTGATGAACTTCAATATGCAGGGGATGGAAAAGACCATTCCTGAAGTATTTGCTATGCTGAAATCAGCAGAGGTAGAAGTCAGGAAGGAACATCAAGTGTTGATGGTCAATAAAACCACTAAGTTCAAGAAAGGCAAGGGTAAAAAGAACTTCAAGAAGGACGGCAAGGAGGTTGCCGCGCCCGGCAAGCAAGCTGCCGGGAAGAAGCCAAAGAATGGACCCAAGCCCGAGACTGAGTGCTTTTATTGCAAGGGAAGCGGTCACTGGAAGCGGAACTGCCCTAAGTACTTAGCGGATAAGAAGGCCGGCAAAACAAAAGGTATATGTGATATACATGTAATTGATGTGTACCTTACTAGTGCCCGTAGTGGCTCCTGGGTATTTTGATACCGGTGCAGTTGCTCACATTTGTAACTCAAAGCAGGGGCTGCGGAATAAGCGGAAACTGGCAAAGGACGAGGTGATGATGCGCGTCGGGAATGGTTCCTAGGTCAATGTGATCGCCGTCGGCACGCTACCTCTGCATCTCCCTTCGGGATTAGTTTTAAACCTTAATAATTGTTATTTAGTGCCAACTTTGAGCATGAACATTGTATCAGGATCTCGTTTAATTCGAGATGGCTACTCTTTTAAATCTGAGAATAATGGTTGTTCCATTTTTATGAGAGATATGTTTTATGGTCATGCTCCTATGGTGAATGGTTTATTCTTTATGAATCTCGAACGTGATGCTACACATGTTCATAATGTGAGTACCAAAAGAAGTAAGGTTGATAATGATAGTCCCACATACTTGTGGCACTGCCGCCTTGGTCACATAGGTGTCAAACGTATGAAGAAGCTCCATGCTGATGGACTTTTAGAGTCTCTTGATTATGAATCATTTGACACGTGCGAACCATGCCTTATGGGTAAAATGACCAAGACTCTGTTCTCAGGAACAATGGAGCGAGCAACCGACTTATTGGAAATCATACATACTGATGTGTGCGGTCCGATGAGTGTTGAGGCTCGCGGTGGCTATCGTTATGTTCTCACCCTCACTGATGATTTAAGTAGGTATGGGTATATCTACTTAATGAAACACAAGTCTGAAACCTTTGAAAAGTTCAAGGAATTTCAGAGTGAGGTTGAAAATCAACGTGACAGGAAAATCAAGTTTCTACGATCAGATCGTGGAGGAGAATACTTGAGTCACGAGTTTGGGGCACACTTAAGAAAATGTGGAATAGTTTCACAACTCACGCCGCCTGGAACACCTCATCGTAATGGTGTGTCCGAACGTCGTAATCGCACTCTGTTAGATATGGTGCGATCTATGATGTCTCTTACCGATTTATCGCTTTCTTTTTGGGGCTATGCTTTAGAGACTGCCGCATTCACTTTAAATAGGGCTCCGTCGAAATCCGTTGAGACGACACCGTATGAATTATGGTTTGGGAAGAAACCTAAGCTGTCGTTTCTAAAAGTTTGGGGATGCGATGCTTATGTCAAGAAACTTCAACCTGAAAAGCTCAAACCCAAGTCGGAAAAATGCGTCTTCATAGGATACCCAAAAGAAACTATTGGGTACACCTTCTACCTCAGATCCGAAGGCAAGATCTTTGTTGCCAAGAATGGGTCCTTTCTGGAGAAAGAGTTTCTCTCGAAAGAAGTAAGTGGGAGGAAAGTAGAGCTTGATGAAGTATTACCTCTTGAACCGGAAAATGGCGCAACTCAAGAAAATGTTCCTGAGGTGCCTGCACCGACTAGAGAGGAAGTTAATGATCAAGATACTTCTGATCAAGCCCCTACTGAAATTCGAAGGTCCACAAGGACACGTTCCGCACCAGAGTGGTACGGCAACCCTGTCTTGGAAATCATGTTGTTAGACAATGGTGAACCTTCGAACTATGAAGAAGCGATGGCGGGCCCGGATTCCAACAAATGGCTGGAAGCCATGAAATCCGAGATAGGATCCATGTATGAAAACAAAGTATGGACTTTGACTGACTTGCCCGTTGAGCGGCGAGCCATAGAAAATAAATGGATCTTTAAGAGGAAGACAGACGCGGATGGTAATGTGACCATCTATAAAGCTCGGCTTGTCGCTAAGGGTTATCGACAAGTTCAAGGGGTTGACTACGATGAGACTTTCTCACCGGTAGCGAAGCTGAAGTCCGTCCGAATCATGTTAGCAATTGCCGCATTCTATGATTACGAAATATGGCAAATGGACGTCAAAACGGCATTCCTTAATGGTTTCCTTAAGGAAGAATTGTATATGATGCAGCCGGAAGGTTTTGTCGATCCTAAGAATGCTGACAAAGTGTGCAAGCTCCAACGCTCGATTTATGGGCTGGTGCAAGCATCTCGGAGTTGGAACATTCGCTTTGATGAGATGATCAAAGCGTTTGGGTTTACACAGACTTATGGAGAAGCATGCGTTTACAAGAAAGTGAGTGGGAGCTCTGTAGCATTTCTCATATTATATGTAGATGACATACTTTTGATGGGAAATGATATAGAACTCTTGGACAGCATCAAGGCCTACTTGAATAAAAGTTTTTCAATGAAGGACCTTGGAGAAGCTGCTTATATATTAGGCATCAAAATCTATAGAGATAGATCGAGACGCCTCATAGGTCTTTCACAAAGCACATACCTTGATAAGATATTGAAGAAGTTCAATATGGATCAATCCAAGAAGGGGTTCTTGCTTGTGTTGCAAGGTATGAAATTGAGCTCAGCTCAATGTCCGACCACGGCAGAAGATATAGAAGAGATGAGCGTCATCCCCTATGCCTCAGCCATAGGTTCTATTATGTATGCCATGCTGTGTACCAAACCTGATGTAAACCTTGCCGTAAGTTTGGTAGGAAGGTACCAAAGTAATCCCGGCAAGGAACACTGGATAGCGGTCAAGAATATCCTGAAGTACCTAAAAAGGACTAAGGAAATGTTTCTCGTTTATGGAGGTGACGAAGAGCTCGTCGTAAAGGGTTACGTCGACGCTAGCTTCGACACAGATCTGGATGACTCTAAGTCACAAACCGGATACGTGTATATTTTGAATGGTGGGGCAGTAAGCTGGTGCAGTTGCAAGCAAAGCGTCGTGGCGGGATCTACATGTGAAGCGGAGTACATGGCAGCCTCGGAGGCAGCACATGAAGCAATATGGGTGAAGGAGTTCATCACCGACCTAGGAGTCATACCCAATGCGTCGGAGCCGATCAAGCTCTTCTGTGACAACACTGGAGCTATTGCACTTGCCAAGGAGCCCAGGTTTCACAAGAAGACAAGGCACATCAAGCGTCGCTTCAACTCCATTCGTGAAAATGTTCAAGATGGAGACATAGAGATTTGTAAAGTACATACGGACCTGAATGTAGCAGATCCGTTGACTAAACCTCTCCCTAGAGCAAAACATGATCAACACCAGAATTCCATGGGTGTTCGATTCATCACAACGTAACTAGATTATTGACTCTAGTGCAAGTGGGAGACTGTTGGAAATATGCCCTAGAGGCAATAATAAAAGCACTATTATTATATTTCCTTGTTCATGATAATTGTCTTTATTCATGCTATAATTGTGTTATCCGGAAATCGTAATACATGTGTGAATAACAGACATCAACATGTCCCTAGTGAGCGTCTAGTTGACTAGCTCGTTGATCAACAGATAGTCATGGTTTCCTGACTATGGACACTGGATGTCATTGATAACGAGATCACATCATTAGGAGAATGATGTGATGGACAAGACCCAATCCTAAACATGGCACAAGATCGTATAGTTCGTTTGCTAGAGTTTTCCAATGTCAAGTATCTTTTCCTTAGACCATGAGATCGTGTAACTCCCGGATACCGTAGGAGTGCTTTGGGTATGCCAAACGTCACAACGTAACTGGGTGACTATAAAGGCAGACTACGGGTATCTCCGAAAGTGTCTGTTGGGTGACATGGATCAAGACTGGGATTTGTCACTCCGTATGACAGAGAGGTATCACTGGGCCCACTCGGTAATGCATCATCATAATGAGCTCAGAGTGACCAAGTGTCTGGTCACGGGATCATGCATTACGGTACGAGTAAAGTGACTTGCCGGTAACGAGATTGAACGAGGTATTGGGATACCGACGATCGAATCTCGGGCAAGTAACATATCGATAGACAAAGGGAATAGCGTACGGGGTTGATAGAATCCTCGACATCGTGGTTCATCCGATGAGATCATCGTGGAGCATGTGGGAGCCAACATGGGTATCCAGATCCCGCTGTTGGTTATTGACCGGAGAGTCGTCTCGGTCATGTCTGCTTGTCTCCCGAACCCGTAGGGTCTACACACTTAAGGTTCAGTTACGCTAGGGTTGTAGGGATATGTATATGCAGTAACCCGAATGTTGTTCGGAGTCCCGGATGAGATCCCGGACGTCACGAGGAGTTCCGAAATGGTCCGGAGGTAAAGATTTATATATGGGAAGTTCTGTTTCGGGCATCGGGACAAGTTTCGGGGTTATCGGTATTGTACCGGGACCACCGGAAGGGTCCCGGGGGTCCACCTGTCCCGGGGGGGCCACATGGGCTTTAGGGGGTGCGCCTTGGCCTAATGGGCCAAGGGCACCAGCCCCACATAGGCCCATGCGCCTAGGGTTTGAAGGGGGAAGAGTCCTAGGGGGGGAAGGCACCTCCTAGGTGCCTTGGGGGGGAGGGAAACCCCCCTTGGCCGCCGCACCCCCTAGGAGATTGGATCTCCTAGGGCCGGCCACCCCCCCTTGGCCCTCCTATATATAGTGGGGGAGAGGAGGGACTTCATACCTGAACGCCTTGGCCTTTGGTTGCCTCCTTCTCCCTCCCCAACACCTCCTCCACCTCCATAGTGCTTAGCGAAGCTCTGCCGGAGTACTGCAGCTCCATCAACACCACGCCGTCGTGCTGCTGCTGGTGCCATCTCCCTCAACCTCTCCTCCCTCCCTTGCTGGATCAAGAAGGAGGAGACGTGGCTGTTCCGTACGTGTGTTGAACGCGGAGGTGCCGTCCGTTCGGCGCTGGTCATCGGTGATTTGGATCACGTCGAGTACGACTACATCATCACCGTTCTTTTGAACGCTTCCGCTCGCGATCTACAAAGGTATGTAGATGCATCTAATCACTCGTTGCTAGTTGAACTCCTAGATGATCTTGGTGAAACGAGTAGGAAAATTTTTGTTTTCTGCAACGTTCCCCAACAATGGCGTGGGAGGGGCGAGAGCCCCTCCGACATTGGATCTATCTCTCTGTTTCTGTGTTCCCAGATTCTGCCCCTTCACCGTTTCTTTTATATCCGGAGATCCGTAACTCCGATTGGGGTGAATCTTTTGCCTAGATCTTTCTCATAAAATTAGCTTTCTTGCGGCAAAAGGAGAGTGTCAACTGCCTTATGGGGGGCCCAGAAGAGTCCAGGGTGCGCCTGCCTCCCTGGGGCGCGCCCCCTATCTCCTGGCCCCCTCGGGCACTGTCTCACATTCATTTTACTTCCCAAAAATCACAAATATTCCAAAATAATTCTCCGTCCGTTTTTATCCCGTTTGGACTCCGTTTGATATTGGGTTTCTGTGAAACAAAAAACATGCAACAGACAGGAACTGGCACTGGGCACTGGATCAATATGTTAGTCCCAAAAAATAGTATAGAAAGTTGCCAAAAGTATATGACAGTTGAATAATATTGGCATGGAACAATCAAAAATTATAGATACGACGGAGACGTATCAGCCAGCTAGAGAGCAACAACGATCATAACCATGCATTGTGCATAAGTAACATTGGACACTAGCATGAGTAGGATATGAGCACCATGAACATAAATATTATAGAGGCTATGTTGGTTTTGATTCAACTACATGCATAAACATGTACCAAGTGAAGCCACTCGAACATTCAGAGGAGGATACCATATCATCATACTACATCACAATCATTTTAACTCTATGTTGATGTCCAAGATAAATCATTATTAACTCCCAGCTACTTATGCATGGCATGAAAAACTATAATCTCTAATTGTCATTGTAAACATGTTTAATCATAATGGGCTGAAGCCTGGATACTAGGTTAAACATATTTACACAAACAGAACAAGTCGAGTTCATACCAGTTTCTCTTTGCCACGGCCAGCTCATCAAATATCGTCATTATTGCCTTTCACTTGCACGACCGAATGATATGAAAATAATAATAGTGCAAGAGTGTCGTGGACTAAGCTGGAATCTACAACATTTTATTCAACAGGAGAAGACAAGGTAAAATGGGCTCTTTATTAGCTCAACAGTTATTCATATGAGAGCCACTCAACATTTTCATCGTGGTCTTCTCCTCGGTAAGACTCGAATAAGAAGAAAAGAAATTCAGAGAAACACACTGAAATATTTTTGGAGTTTTTGGTTTGCTTCAACAAGAAAATAAAAAGCAAAAATGATAAAAACTATTTACACGGGAAAGCTCCCAACAAGCAAAAGAAGGACAAGGAAATCTTTTTGGGTTTTCTTTTCAATTCTACTACTAAGCATGCATAGAAAGTAAATTACTACAACTAATTTTTTTTTGTTTTTTCTAAAGTTTTGCAAACACACAAGAAGAAAGCAAGAAAATAAATCTAAGCATGGATGATAAAATGAAAAAAATGTGAGCAGCAACAAATATAATGATATGCGTGAACATGAATATAATGTCAGTGAGAACACGTACTCCCCCAAGCTTAGGCTTTTGTCCTAAGTTGATAATCGCTCAGTAGCCTGGAGGGTAGTAGGGATCCTGAGGAGCGGGCATCCACTCATCCCACTGCGGAGGTGCCTGGTGTGCTGCCTCAGCAGCAGCCTGAGCATTCCGGTAGGCGATGATGTCTGGAGGCATAATCCTGTATCTGCCCCTGGCAACAGAATCAAACAAAGAAGGAGCAGGCAATGGAATAACATCACGAGTCCTCACACTAAAAACCAGGTTATACGGAATAGTGATGTGAGGGGATTCGATATCAGTAAAGTGGTGGTGATCCATGGCTGCACGGTCTAGGTAAACAGTGGTAAGAAGGAAATCATGGGGGCGTATCTCAACCTCGAAGTGAGCCGCCAAACGAGTAGAAAAAATCCCACCATGTATTTTACCCTGGGATTTATTAAGGTGCAGGCGACGAGCCACGATAGCTCCCAAGCTATACGTGTTGTCACCCTCAAGTGCACGACGTAAAACAACAAGGTCCGTTGAACTAAGTGCACCTACCTTCTCCCTAGCAAGCAAGCATTTGGTAATAAAAAGTGCAAAGTAACGAATAGCAGGAAAGTGTAAACCAGCGACAGTGATGGTCGACACTCTTCTCTCATGACCCACTGTCAACGTGCGATAAAAATCCTCAAACTCGGCCGGCCTAGGCTCAGCCAAGCTCCCATCAGACGGGATCATGCATATGTCACAAAATTCAGTAAGTGGTATCTGATGGTTTTCAGCATATAAATCAAAGCTCATTCCAAGAGGATTATTTCTAGGCAAGAAAGTAAAGCTTTGAACAAAAATATTCGTGAGGATTTGGTGCTGGTCACACTCATCTGCAATGAAGTCGGTGAGACCGGCATTGGCAATGAATTGCATGAACTCCTCATGAATTCCATCCTCTTGCAGGAACGGGATGTGCGGCCATTCGCACAGTCGTACCTCCGCCAACCTCCGAGGGTGGAGATCATTGTCAGAAGACTCCCCAATAACACCCTTGGAGTTCTTCTTCGAGCCAAACTTCCTGAAGATATTCATGTCGGTGTACAATTTTTTGAAAATAAAAATTTTTGGGTGACAAAAATTTGTCAACAAAACTTCACAAAATTAATAGCAACTACTCATAGGGATACATAGAGGCCATAGCAAGCATTCAAACTACTTAGAACACTAAGAATTCAACATGCAAGCATATCTATAGCAACACCAAGAGTAGCTAATTATTCCAAGTATAAACCACTAAAACGAAAACTAATTGGACAAATGATGTAGCCACATACCAAGTAACAATCCCCCGAAACAGTTTCGGAAACGGAGCTTCGAGCAAAGAGACTGAAATCCGTGGGTTTGAGCTCAAGAACATGGTCGGGAGAGAGAGAGCAATGTGGATTTTTTTTCTAGAGGAGAGTGATGATGTGGGGTAAAGAGATAAGTGAGGGGCCCCACATGGGGACCACAACCCACCAGGGCGCGCCCAGGTGGGTTGTGTCCACCTGGTGGCCCCCCTCTGGTGGTTATCGGCTCTAGTAATTCTTACATATTCCATAAAAAATCTCCGTGAAGTTTCACCTTATTTGGAGTTGTGAAGAATAGGTGGCCCGACGTAGCTTTTCCAGGTCCAGATTTCCAGTTGCCGGAATTCTCCCTCTTGGTGTGTACCTTGCAAATTATGAAAGAAAAGGCATTAGAATTACTCCAAAAAGCATTATTATGGATAAAAACATTATAAATAACAGTAATAAACATGATGCAAAATGGACGTATCAGTTGCGTACGTGATGTGACCCCAAATGATGTCGTTAAAAATATTGTCAGTAAGGTGAACCAGAGAAATACTGAAAAGTATATAGTTCCTGCCAGACGTTATGAGAAAAAGAAACAAGCTACTGATGGACATGTTCCTGTCCAACTTGTTGCACCGGAGGACGTGGAGCCACGATTCAGAACTCCATGCAAACAAACACATCTACATGAGCGTACAAGGAAGTAGTACTAGTTTGTTTGTCCTTTTGTGATCAGTGTGACGTATTTTTAAATTAGTTAATTAGTAATTAATAAGATAGATGAACGAGAGAGTTGTATTAGTACTAGTAGCAGTACATAGTTATGTTCAGGTTTGAGTCCAACTAGTATTCAGTCCACAATAGGAGTCCAGGACGGTTGTACCTTGTGCCTGCGTGCACTATTAATAGGGCCAGCCGGCCATGTATCTAGGGGAGTTTTGGGATTGTGTTTGTTAAACCGGAAACTCGCCATGTTTCGGCGGCCAAGTTCTGTGTATTTTTGTTGAGAATCCAGCTAGGGTTTGTGTTCTTGGCGAGGATATTAGACGGGCCAACCTCTAATTTGCTGCCGATTCTTGTTGAATCGTCCACGCACTTCTTCTGCCCGAGGATGTACGTGTAGTTCCGGCTGGTTTGCATCTACAGATTGTAAGCTTGCTGTTTTCTTTTCCTGTTATTTGGTGTACACCGGAGATTGGACTTGGAGTTGCTGAGTTTGTACTGTGAAAGATTTGGTAAAAGCGTTCACGCCATCAATTTTCTGTCGAGGGTTGCATCAGTACGTTCGGTGCTTGATCGGTCAGAACGAGAAGAAGTTCGACTACATCAACCGTGTTGTCAAACGCTTCCGCTTTCGGTCTACGAGGGTATGTAGACACACTCTCCCCCTCTTATTGCTATGCATCTCCTAGATAGATCTTGCGTGAGCATAGGAATTTTTTTGAAATTGCATGCTACATTTCCCAACATTGGCATTAGAGCCAGGTCTATGCGTAGATCATATGCACGAGTAGAACACAAAGAGTTGTGGGCGGTGATCGTCATACTTCTTACCACGAATGTCTTATTTTGATTCGGCGCTATCATTGGATGAAGCGGCCCGGACCAACCTTACATGACCACGCTCATGAGACCGGTTCCACCGACAGACATGCAACTAGTTTTGCATAGAGGTGGCTGGTGGGTGTCTGTTTCTCCTACTTTAGTTGAATTGAATTTGACTGTGGAGGGTCCTTATTGAAGGTTAATACAACAAACTTGATAAATCATCGTTGTTGTTTTTGTGCCGTAGGTAAGAACGGTTCTTGCTAGAAGCCCGTAGCAGCCACGTAAAACTTGCAACAACAAAGTAGAGGAGGTCTAACTTGTTTTTGCAGGGCATGTTGTGATGTGATATGGTCAAGACATGATGCGATATACATTATTGTATGAGATGATCATGTTTTGTAAAAGTTATCGGCAACCAGCAGGAACCTTATGGTTGTCTCTTTATTGTATGAGATGCAAACGCCATGTAATTGCTTTACTTTATCACTATGCGTTAGTGATAGTTGTAGAAGCAATAGTTGGCGAGACGACCACGATGCTACGATGGAGATCAAGTTGCGAGCCGGTGACGATGGAGATCATGACAATGCTTTGGAGATGGAGATCAAAAGCACAAGATGATGATGGCCATATCATGTCACATATTTTGATTGCATGTGATGTTTATCTTTTCTACATCTTATTTTGCTTAGTACGACGGTAGCATTATAAGATGATCCCTTAACTTAAATTTCAAGGTATAAGTGTTCTCCCTGAGTATGCACCGTTGCGACAGTTCGTCGTGCTGAGACACCACGTGATGATGGTGTGTGATAGGCTCTACATTCACATATAGCGGGTGCAAGACAGTTTTGCACATGCGGAATACTCGGGTTAAACTTGACGAGCATGGCATGTACAAACATGGCCTTAGAGCACTGGAGACCGAAAGGTCGAACGTGAATCATATAGTAGATATGATCAACATAGAGATATTCACCATTGATGACTACTCCATCTCACGTGATGATCGGACATGGTTTAGTTGATTTGGATCACGTATCATTTAGGTGACTTGAGGGATGTCTATCTAAGTGGGAGTTCTTAAGTAATTTGATTAATTGAACTTAATTTATCATGAACTTAGTCCTGATAGTTTGGCATATCTATGTTGTAGATCAATAGCTCACGATTTAGCTCCCTTGTATTTTTGATATGTTCCTAGAGAAAACTAAGTTGAAAGATGATAGTAGCAATGATGCAGACTAGGTACGTGATCTTAGGATTATCCTCATTGCTGCACAGAAGAATTATGTCCTTGATGCACCGCTAGGTGACAGACCTATTGCAGGAGCAGATGAAGACATTATGAACGTTTGGCAAGCTCGATATAATGACTACTTGATAGTTTTGTGCGTCGTGCTTTACGGCTTAGAACTGGGACTTCAAAAGTGTTTTGAACGCCACGGAGCATATGAGATGTTCCAAGAGCTGAAATTGGTATTTTAGACTCATGCCCGTGTCGAGAGGTATGAGAACTCTGACAAGTACTTTGCCTACAAGATGGAAGATAATAGCTCAGCCAGTGAGCATGTACTCAGAGTATCTGGGTACTACAATCGCTTGAATCAAGTGGGAGTTAATCTTCCAGATAAGATAGTGATTGACAGAGTTCTCTAGTCACTATCACCAAGCTACTAGAACTTCGTGATGAACTATAATATGCAAGGGATGACGAAAACGATTCTCGAGCTCTTCGCGATGCTAAAATCTGCGAAGGTAGAAATCAAGAAAGAGCATCAAGTGTTGATGGTTAACAAGACAACTAGTTTCAAGGAAAAGGGCAAGGGAAAGAAAGGAAACTCAAGGATAATGGGAAGAAAGTTTCCACTCCCGTGAAGAAGCCCAAAGCTAGACCCAATCCTGAAACTGAGTGCTTCTACTGCAAAGGAAATGATCACTGGAAGTGGAACTGCCCCAAATACTTGGCGGATAAGAAGGATGGCAAAGTGAACAAAGGTATATCTGATATACATGTTATTGATGCGTATTTTACTAGTGTTCATAATAACCCCTAGGTATTTGATACTAGTTCAATTGCTAAGATTAGTAACTCGAAATAGGAGTTGCAGAGAGTAGTTAAAAGCAAGGTGGCGATGTGCGTTTGAAAGCACAAGTGCTCCCTAGGTGGTTTTGGTAATTAATGACAACATATCTCTTGTTGGACTAACACTTTTATCTAGTATATTTCAGACAAGTTCAACAATGGAGTGGCATGGACTAAAGGATGTGGGAACTCCTTCAAGATGCTAAGGACAAAGGATCGGCTCAAGCTTCAAGCTCAAGACTCTTCATTTTACATTTTAGTGATCCAAGATCACATTGAGTCTATAGGAAAAGCCAATACTATCAAGGAGGGATGAGGTGTTTCTTAATGAGCCTCTTGCTTCAAAGTGCTTAGTGGTATGCTCCAAATACCCTCAACTACTTTCCCACTTCCACACATATGTCCTAAACCTAAAGTCAAACTCGGCCCCACTGATTCTTTCTATCCGGCGCCACCGAGTTTGGATGTCTTAGCCACTACCACAAACCCTAGGCAAATCGGTCTCACCGATAGGGATCTCGGTCTCACCGAGATGGGATTGTAATCTCTCTGTGTATGTCCATTATCAAAATCGGTCTCACCGAGTTTGAGATATCGGTACTACCGAGATTACAATGCAAACTTTCTGGTTGACTCATTATCAAAATCGGTCCCACCGAGTTTGATAATCGGTCCAACCGAGTTTGCCTGACCAACACTCTGGTTAGCTTGTTACCAAAATCGGTCTCACCGAGTTTGTGTAATCGGTCTCACCGAGATTACGTTATGCCCTAACCCTAACCGAATCGGTCCTACCGAGATGCATGTCAGTCCCATCGAAAACCCTAACGGTCACATTATTTGCTAAATCGGTCTGACCGAGTTTAACGATTCGGTCCCACCGAGTTTGGTAGATTGTGTGTAACGGTTAGATTTTGTGTGGAGGCTATATATACCCCTCCACCTCCTCTTCATTCGTGGAGAGAGCCATCAGACTGAATCTACACTTCCAACTTACCATTTCTGAGAGAGAACTACCTACTCATGTGTTGAGGCCAAGATATTCCGTTCCTACCATATGAATCTTGATCTCTAGCCTTCCCAAGTTGCTTTCCACTCAAATCCTCTTTCCACCAGATCCAAATCCTATGAGAGAGAGTTGAGTGTTGGGGAGACTATCATTTGAAGCACAAGAGCAAGGAGTTCATCATCAACGCACCATTTGTTACTTCTTGGAGAGTGGTGTCTCCTAGATTGGCTAGGTGTCACTTGGGAGCCTCCGACAAGATTGTGGAGTTGAACCAAGGAGTTTGTAAGGGCAAGGAGATCGCCTACTTCGTGAAGATCTACCACTAGTGAGGCAAGTCCTTCGTGGGCGACGGCCATGGTGGAATAGACAAGGTTGCTTCTTCGTGGACCCTTCGTGGGTGGAGCCCTCCGTGGACTCGCACAACCGTTACCCTTCGTGGGTTGAAGTCTCCATCAACGTGGATGTACGATAGCACCACCTATCGGAACCACGCCAAAAACATCCGTGTCTCCAATTGCGTTTGAATCCTCCAAACCCTTCCCTTTACATTCTTGCAAGTTGCATGCTTTACTTTCCGCTGCTCATATACTCTTTGCATGCTTCCTTGCTATATGTTGTGAATGTTAAACTTGTGCCTAAACTCCACTCAAATTTAAAGAAACCTAAAAACTGCAACTTTGGTACTTAGTGTCTAATCACCCCCCCCCCTCTAGACACCTCTTCTCAAGGTCCTACAGCGTTGGAAATGATTCCAAGGTTGATATGATCACCATCGCACACTCCCTCTACCTTCAGGATTCGTGTTGAACCTAAATAAATGTTATTTGGTGTTTGCGTTAAGCATGAATATGATTATATCATGTTTATTGCAATACATTTATTTATTTAAGTCAGAGAATAATTGTTGTTCTGTTTATAGAATAAAACCTTCTATGGTCATACAGCCAATGTGAATGGTTTATTGGATCTTGATCATAGTGATCCACATATTCATAATATTGATGCCAAAAGATGCAAAGTTAATAATGATAGTGCAACATACTTGTGGCACTGCAATTTAGGTCATATTGGTGTAAAGCGCATGAAGAAATTCCATGCAGATGGACTTTTGAAATCACTTGATTATGAATCATTTGATACTTGTGAACCATGCCTCATGGGCAAGATGACTAAAACTCCGTTCTCCGGAACAATGGAGCGAGCTAAAGACTTATTGGAAATAATACATATCGATGTATGCGGTCCGATGAGTGTTGAGGCTCGCGGCGCATATCGTTATTTTCTAACCTTCATGAATGATTTGAGAAGATAAGGGTATATCTACTTAATGAAACACAAGTCTGAAACATTTGAAAAGTTCAAAGAATTTCAGAGTAAAGTGGAGAATCATTGTAACAAGAAAATAAAGTTTCTACAATCTGATCGCAAAGGCAAATATTTGAGTTACGAGTTTGTCCTTCATTTAAAACAATGTGGAATAGTTTCACAATTCACGCCACCTGGAACACCACAGCGTAATGGTGTGTCCGAACATCGTAACCGTACTTTATTAGATATGGTGCGATATATGATCTCTCTTACCGATTTACCACTATCGTTTTGGGGTTATGCATTAGAGACAGCTGCATTCACGTTAAATAGGGCACCTTCTAAATCCGTTGAGACGACACCGTATGAACTATGGTTTGGCAAGAAACCTAAGTTGTCGGTTCTTAAAGTTTGGGGTTGCGACACTTATGTCAAAAGGCTTCAGCTTGATAAGCTCGAATCCAAATCGGAGAAATGCGTCTTCATAGGATACCCTAAAGAAACAATTGGGTACACCTTCTACCACAAATACGAAGGCAAGATCTTTGTTTCCAAGAATGGAAACTTTCTAGAGAAGGAGTTTCTCTCGAAAGAAGTGAGTGGGAGGAAAGTAGAACTTGATGAGGTAATTGTACCTTCTCTTGAATTGGAAGGTAGCTCATTACAGAAAACCGTCCTGTGATGCCTACACCAACTAGAGAGGAAGCTAATGATAATGATCATGAAACTTCAGATCAAGTTACTACTGAACCTCGTAGGTCAACCAGAGCACGATCCGCACCAGAGTGGTACGGTAATCCTGTTCTGGAAGTCATGTTACTAGACCATGACGAACCTACGAACTATGAAGAAGCTATGATGAGCCCAGATTTTGATAAATGGCTAGAGGCCATGAAATCTGAGATAGGATCCATGTATGAGAACAAAGTATAGACTTTGGTGGACCTGCCTGATGATCGGCGAGCCATAGAGAATAAATGGATCTTCGAGAAGACTGAATGTTACTGTCTACAAAGATCGAATTGTTTTCGACAAGTTCAAGGAGTTGACTACGATGAGACTTTCTCACCCGTAGCGATGCTTAAGTCTGTCCGAATCATGTTAGCAATTGCCACATTTTATGATTATGAAATCTGGCAAATGGACGTCAAAACTGCACTCTTTAATGGATTTCTTAAAGAAGAGTTGTATATGATGCAACCAGAAGGTTTTGTCGATCCTAAAGGTGCTAACAATGTTTGCAAGCTCCAGCGATCTATCTATGGACTTGTGCAAGCATCTCGGAGATTGGAATATATGCTTTGATGAGGTGATCAAAGCATATGGTTTTATACAGACTTGTGGTGAAACATGTATTTATAAGAAAGTGAGTGGGAGCTCTATAGCATTTCTGATATTATATGTGGATGACATATTGTTGATTGGAAATGTATAGAATTTCTCGATAGCATAAAAGGATAATTGAATAAGAATTTTTCAATGAAAGACCTCGGTAAAGCTACTTATATATATTGGGCATCAAGATCTATAGGGATAGATCGAGACACTTAATAGGACTTTCACAGAGCACATACCTTGACAAGATTTTGAAGAAGTTCAAAATGGATCAGTCAAAGAAAGGGTTCTTGCTTGTGTTGCAAGGTGTGAAGTTGAGTAAGACTCAAACCCGACCATGGTAGAAGATAGAGAGAGAATGAAAGTCATCCCCTATGCCTCAGCCATAGGTTCTATAAAGTATGCCATGTTGTGTACCATACATATTGTGCACCTTGCCATGAGTTTTGCAAGGGGGTACAATAGTGATCCAGGAGTAGATCACTGGACAATGGTCAAAATTATCCTTAGTTACCTAAGAGGACTAACGAAATATTTCTCAATTATGGAGGTGACAAAGAGTTCGTCGTAAAGGGTTACGTCGATGCAAGCTTTGACACTAATCTGGATGACTCGGTGTCTCAATCTGGATGCATATTGAAAGTGGGAGCAATTAGCTAGAGTAGCTCCGTGCAGAGCATTGTAGACATAGAAATTTGCAAAATACATATGGTTCTAAATGTGGCAGATCCGTTGGCTAAATCTCTCTCACAAGAAAAACATGATCACACCTTAGTACTCTTTGGGTATTAATCACATGATGATGTGAACTAGATTATTGACTCTAGTAAACCCTTTGGGTGTTTGTCACATGGCGATGTGAACTATGGGTGTTAATCACATAAAGATGTGAACTATTGGAGTTAAATCACATGGCGATGTGAACTATATTATTGACTCTAGTGCAAGTGGGAGACTGAAGGAAATATGCCCTAAAGGCAATAATAAAGTTGTTATTTTATATTTCCTTATATCATGATAAATGTTTATTTTTCATGCTAGAATTGTATTAACCGGAAATTTGATACATGTGTGGATACATAGACAAAACACCGTGTCCCTAGTAAGCCTCTACTAGACTAGCTCGTTAATCAAAGATGGTTAAGTTTCCTAACCATAGACATGTGTTGTCATTTGATGAACGGGATCACATCATTAGGAGAATTATGTGATGGATAAGACCCATTCGTTAGCTTAGCATATTGATCGTTCAGTTTTATTGTTATTGCTTTCTTCATGTCATATACATATTCCTTTGACTATGAGATTATGCAACTCCCGGATAACGGAGGAATACCTTGTGTGCTATCAAACGTCACAACATAACTGGGTGATTATAAAGATGCTCTACAGGTATCTCCAAATGTGTTTGTTGGGTTAGCGTAGATCGAGATTAGGATTTGTCACTCCGAGTATCGGAGAGGTATCTCTGGGCCCTCTCGGTAATGCACATCATAATAAGCCTTGCAAGCATTGTGACTAATGAGTTAGTTGCAGGATGATGTATTACGGAACGAGTAAAGATACTTGCAGGTACCGAGATTGAACTAGGTATGTAGATACCGACGATCGAATCTCGGGCAAGTAATATACCGATGACAAAGGGAATAACGTATGTTGTCATTACAGTATGACCGATAAAGATCTTCATAGAATATGTAGGAACCAATATGAGCATCCAGGTTCCGCTGTTGGTTATTGATCAGAGAGGTGTTTCGGTCATGTCTACATAGTTCGCGAACTCATAGGGTCCGCACGCTTAACATTCGATGACGATTTTGTATTACATGAATTATGTGATTTGGTGACCGAATGTTGTTCAGAGTCCCGGATGAGATCACGGACATGAAGAGGAGTCTCGAAATGGTCGAGAGGTAAAGATTCATATATAGGACGATGGTATTCGGACACCGAAAGTGTTCTGGGGGTACCGGGTACATATTGGGTCACCGGAAGGGGTTCCGGGCACCACCACCCCCCCCCCCCCGGCTAGTATATGGGCCTTATGGGCCAAGTGAGGGAACACACCAGCCTTGGTGCGCCCCTATAGAGGCCAGCCCTATGAGGATAAGGAAAGAGGGGACAGCAAGGAAAGTGTGGATTAGGATTCCTACTTCCTTCCCTCTCCCCCCTCTTTCCTTCCACCTTGGTTATATATGGCAAGGGGGCGCTTGGCTTGGGAGGGACTCCAAGTAGGATTCCTCCTACTTGGGGCACCCCCCTTGGCTGCTCCCTCTCCCTCCCACCTATATATATGAGGGGGGAGGCGCCTAGAACACACAACAACATCTGTTAGCCGTGTGTGGCGCCTCCCTCCGCAGATTACACATCCGGTCATATCTTCATAGTGCTTAGGCGCGAAGCCCTGCACAGATCACTTCATCATCATCGTCACCACGCCGTCGTGCTGATGGAACTCTCCCTCGACACTTTGCTAGATCAAGAGTTCGAGGGACGACATCGAGCTGAACGTGTGCAGAACTCGGAGGTGTCGTGGTTCGGTGCTTGATCGGTCAAAACGAGAAGAAGTTCGACTACATCAATCGCGTTGTCAAACGCTTCCGCTTTCGGTCTACAAGGGTACATGGACACACTCTCCCCCTCTCGTTGCTATGCATCTCCTAGATAGATCTTGCGTGAGCATAAAATTTTTTTAAAAAAAATTGCATGATACGTTTCCCAACACGTTTGTACCCCCTCGACCCCAACTAACGCACCCTAACCGGGGGCGACCCAAACCAACATGGTTTAGGTCCCCTGATCGCCATCGCCACATATAAAGAGGGGGGGCAGCTGGCCACTCATGATCCGACCTGTTCACGTGCATCTACTCTGCTCTCCTAAATCCCAACATCCTAAACCGATCTGAGGGAGAGTTGTGCGACGGGAAGGCCTTCTCCTACCTTTGCTTCGGTGCCAGGGTAGTGCCGCTGGCGCTCGGAGGGATGCCGCTACCCGCTGCAAGCATCTACACCGAGCCTGCATCAAACAGGCACGGGATTTCACATCGACTACACCAATGGCTGCTTCCATTGGTGGGAAGATCCTAATCCATATATCAGTTCATTAAGAAATTAGGTGATCTAATGACTAGGCTAACATTCCTGTTACGTAAATCCTACGGGATTATTTCTAACAATAACCCATGATAGTACTTCTACATGATACTCCCTCTGTAAAGAACAGTGATCCAAACGCTCTTATAATTTTTTATGGAGGAAGTATATTCTCAACAGATTTCAGCAATAGAATCCCGTTTCTTTAGCTTTAGGATTTTATTTTCCTTTTGTGGAAAGTTTGCTGTAACGGGTTGAGTGTAAGCAAACGAGTGCAACACGACATGGATGCAAACGAATGCCACACATTAATAAGCTTAGCTATTCAACTTGTCAAACAAAAAAAAATTGAGCTATTCAAAACTTCACTGCAAGAATCCACCCCGTCAATGGTGATACATAACAACTTTGGAAACAAAGGATAGTAGAACAACCCAACTATGATCATACATACTTTCCCTTATTGATATCCTTTCATTCATCCATGGAAAACCGACCTGGCATCGTGCTTAATTGATATCGACGCAAAGATGCATACGCAAACTAACTATAGAGACATGTGTGACTTGCACTGAATTTGTAAGGAACGTAGAAACATAACAACAGGACTGAACAGTTAACAAAGTACAAATAAAGAAATAATACTTTGAATTGAATAAAATCTGCATAAGAACCATCCATCGGTAACATCATGTACCCGTTTTACAGCATCACGTTCTGTACATACACCGACCAGAGCTTGTGTGGTTAACAAAAGCTGACAAAGTGAAGAACTCTTGCTAACATTGTCTTCTTCAATTCTTAGATCGAAAAATATCAATTTTTTTTCCTAGTATATTACCCTTTTTTGTCTAATCTAGAATTTTGCACACATGTGTATGAGAAAAGGCCAACTGACTGGTCGCTCAGATCTGCTGATCGCGATCTTGTTCCCTTTTCTTCCGAACAGTTGAGCAATGGACAAGCTATGGTGGGTGACTCATGTTACCTGGAGCAGCAGCTGCTGCAAGATCCTGTAGTAGGGACACAACTTCGCTTGTTCCCTTGAGATTGTACCGTGCTACAGAGTGTTCCCTACCAACGGTGCATGAGAAATAGTTCTTATGGTTCAGGTCAAACTTGACGCTTGAGCAATCCTCTGCTTGACACCCCTTTCCCTTTCTTTTCGCTCCAGGTTGAACATCAAAGCTGGGTAAGGTATAAATATCTTCATCCTGAAAAACGGTGTAATGCCATTCAACTTTGAGTTTGAGCATAGATAATGTTTATACTCCAGTAGAAATCCATCAAGGCACTGACTAAATAACATGACAAGCAGTGGAAGAGTGAACTGTAAGTGGATTCCCACTGAATTCCCAGGATATCACTGGAAGTTTATACATCTTCTACCAATTCCATTTACTAACTATGATACATGCAAAATATGTGTCTATGAATATGGACTGCATTACTGGACCATTGGGTATATTGTTATTGTGACACGACAATTTCGAGTTCCTGCTGTTCTGCAAGGATCTGAACTTTAATGTACAACAGAAATGGGAGAAATGGTTTTCGTATCAAGTTGAACATTTTCCTTTTTTTTTCAAAAATAAAATGTGTTTGCTTTCTGCTTACCGGTTAAATGTTTGTGAGTGGGTACTCTCTTCTTTGATGCAATGCATAGAAGAAAGATAACCTGAAGGCGAGTTCATAGGTCTCATGCCTTCAATTCTTTTTTTAGAACTCCTTTGACTCCAATTGTGAATATTCATATTAACTTTTTATGCTGTCTATTTTAGTCTTTCTGTTGAACTGAGATAACATAAAAGATAACTCGGTAAAGACAGTTCGGTAATTACCTTTGCAAGGAAATGACCAATGCACAAGACATAGTCGATTGGAGTAGCCATGATATTTCTGAGATCTAACTCGCGAATAATTTCATCAACGGCTTTACCCTGGACAAGAAAATGGATCAGTTTATACAACATTGCCAGTGACCAATATGTTCCCTCCTATATACAGAAAATATGGATCAGTTTACAAAACATAGCGAACAACCAATATGTTCCATTCTTCGGGAAAAAAATCTGCTTGTGCAACCAGTAAAACAATTATGTTTTGTTTAAAAAAGTGAGGGCAGACCTTGGTGACTCCCGTAGGACGAACTTCAATTGACCGACTGCCTTGAACGATAACAGCGCTTTGATTTGATAATGAATATGCCCCCAAATGCTGCAGCAGATCTGTCGCTTGATTTCTCCCAAACTGAACATCTGTGGAACATGAAAATTAGAAACATGGACCGTTTCGTTTGTGTTCAGAATGTATATTAAACACCTACCTGCATACTTATAGTTCCAAACAAGTGATGTTTCACGCTGTTCAAAATTAGACCTCGGGGTTCTTTGGGTGAAGTACTCAAACACTTTCTGGAAAAAATACCAGCATGCGTCAGGAGGGTAAACCAGATATTGCAATAACAGAACACAGTTCACCATGTAGATGCACCTTTACACTGCCAGCCCAGCTGATTTCCTCCTGTTCATATCTCGTGGTTATCCATTCTTCACCAGGTTGCGGTAAGAACATCCCATTCTCTGCCGCTAACCACAATTTATAATCTGCAAAATTCTACACAAAGGAAATGGGAGTCATTTTCAAATAGAGGTTTGACTATATATAGTATGTATATAACATATATGAATAGTAAGAGGTTACTTCATCGAGAATACTTCTGCCATATCCACTGACAACAACGACAGTTGTATTCTCATTATCACAAAGTGTTTTCAGTGGTTGCTTTAACTCAGGGTTCAACTTGAGTTCAATGTCAGTCCTTCCCTCTACAAATTGGACCTGACCAGTCAATGTTGCATTGAAACCCTGTATAGCAACGAAGTTGTTAGCGCCATGGAGTAAAATATGTTATACCAGAGTGCAAAAGAAGTTATTGGACGATGGAACAAACATGAATCATAATCTGAGGAACTCATCACAAAAATGACTAGGCATCCAAGATCAGTTAATCAGTATCATCTTTCTTTGTTCACAAGTGAGATACCACTAAACAATTTTGTGCACTTCTCTTTCCTGAGCGGAACAGTTCCACGTATCTAATTTGACATAGGGGAAGGGGAACTTGTGGCTACACCCAGGAACATAGTATAAGCTTTCTTATTGAAAGGGAATAAAATGAGGGTATCCAGCTAAACCTATCTACAAACCTTGTAAAAACTAATTTATAGTGAGTCACCCTCTGTTATTTTGAATAATTTCTAGAAGTGTGGCTTCAGCTTAATTTCAAACAAAAAATGAACAGGTCTCGCCATGTCTCGATTTTATTCCAATAGTAAGCCCAAGTTGCAAAACCACATGTTCATTTAACCATGAGCGTCTACTGCACGCACCAGGAATTGTGTGTGGGGCCCAAGGCATCATGTAGCATGGGCATACGCTTACCCACCCAGACAGACACACATGTGTACTCTAAGTAAATAAGGTGCAGTGTAAGCCTTCAATTACTGTTGATAGAAGATGACGGGTGCAACACATATGACAACATTAAACATGTTTATTCAGAGGTTCCTTTGAATTGAAAAAGTTGCCGGTATAAGAAAGTTTTCAAGCAAATAATAGTGCAAGCAAGTTCAAAAAAAAAATGAACAGTCACGGGGGGAGGGGTTCCCCGCCTGAATATATTGCTCAAAAAGCTGCCAAAGCCAAGAGTCACCCCTTAAGCTTTGGCTGATCCACTTTATAAGGGAAACTGGATCAAAAACCTAAACGAATAGACCCTGTTTATGAGGGAAACCGGCCGAAAACCGTAGCAAGTAAATTTATAGTGAGGACATAAAAGAGAAATGGTGCACCATTACCAATATGAGAAAACGATTGTTGGATTTTCCATATTGTGCAGCTGCTTCTCCAATAGGGAGGACGGCAGTGTGTATTGCTGGTAGCGGAGCTTTACTAGTTGCATTATGTAGGTCGCTGCAGGAAAATAAATACGATAATTGTTAAAATCCCAATAGTAAGAATACTATGTGTATGGCCAAAAAGAAACCCAGTCATCAGATAAATACTACTCTCCCAAACTCAACACCAGATTGTAAAGCATCAGCTCCTCACCAGACATAGTTTTCGGCCCAGTCTTGTGCGATGTGTCTTGACACAAGATCATAATTATGCCTGTGGTTCTTCTCCCTTTCTTCAGTTGGCATATCCAAAGCACGTTTTATTGCGTCTGCTACTTCCACGATATCCCATGGGTTTACAATAATAGCACCAGCCCCAAGAGATTGCGCTGCCCCTGCAAACTGAAAATAAGAATAACAGCAATTCATGTAACATTGACACCATATTTAAGAAAAAAGGGAAATGTGCAACATCCAAATATATAGTAACCACGTCAGCACCAGGAGATACCTACAAATATCGGCCAGGTCAAAAACAGCTTACCTCACTCAGTATCAGAACACCTTTATTTGATTCTTGACAGGCAACATATTCATAGCTTACAAGATTCATTCCATCTCTCAGTGATGTTATCAGAGCTACATCTGAACAACACAGAACGGACTCACAATTTAAAAAGTAGACCATAATAGTAGAAGTGATAAACACAGAGGACTTATTCACAGGAAATGGTACCAGTGATTGCATAAAGAGCACACAATGAATCAAAATCGACGGTTTGATCCTGAAAATATAGGCAACATCAGAATTTCTCTCACAAATCATAATACACAACATACCAGAATTAACATCTCTATTGTGGTAGTGATGATTAAAATGCATTTCAATACAAACATCCATTAGTACTAACAAAAATATAAAATTTGTGTGCATAGGGGAAGGGGACGAACCAGGTGTAGAATAGGAGTTGCTTTCAGTGTTCCGAATCGACCATTTACACGTGCAACCAGTTCATGCACTTGACTTGCTAGCTTCCGATCTGCTCAAGTGAGTACATAAAACATTAACAACCCAGAAAACATCATTAGCTTAAGCATAGCTAGTCGAAATGGAAGCATTGTTACTATAGTTTTTTTTTTCAAATGTTAACATATGAATTACAGTCAATAAAATATGTAATCCCATTTAGGATTGGATACCATGACTCCATGAGTGTTCTCGACAGAAACGGTTTCTTGTAATCGCCTAATGGTACATGCTAGCAGAAGTTAAATCTTATTACTAGAAACTACCTATATAGACCATCATATACCTAAATGTTAAATCACATGCTTTTTTTAATACTGAACTGGTAGGATTCTACTAATCAATAGTCAATGAGTGCAAACTCCACTTGCGGATGCAAAATTCAAGAATGGCCGACTGTCTGTGTGTATTAGACTGTTGGTTTAAAAATAAGAGAACAAAAATATACATGTAAGCTTCTTATTATCTTGGGACTAGGGACCCTTAAATCTTAATGAGGCATTTTCATTTTGTCAATAAAAAGTAGAGAATTACCTAATTATAGAATAGTAATATGCGTTCAATGATTACTAAGAACAATACTTTGAAATTTTCTAAGGAACCCAATCGTGCAGAAATTTATGTTCTGGACACAACACTCCAAGCATTAGTGCATCTTCTATTTCATTCACAAGTGTCAGCAACAAATTTGGGAGTTTCATTACTTCAGCTAGTAGAAGGTATATTATTTCTGAAGCATGATATCACATTATTGTATTAAATTATAAACCCATTCAAGTAAGTAAATATTCTGCATGTCCACTATATGAGTTATTTGCATAGAAGGAAGCAAAAAATTATAAAACCATAGAAATGAATCTTACATTCGGGTACGTCACTTCTGGTTGGCACTGCAATCTGCAGTAGAACCACTTTGTATTCAGAATCCAGTTCCTCGTTTTTCTCAAGAAATTTCTCAAAGGCCAACAACTTTTGCAGGAATCCTTTAATCATGTCTAGCCGGTCCACACCAAGTATTACCTATCACATTAGCAAACAAAAACGAATGAAATAACGTAAAATGTTGAGAATCCAGATGTGTATATGATTGACCAAGCAAAATCAAAGAGCTAACTAAGGAGATGATACATAGAAAATATGTTCATACCTTTCGGCCAGCAAAAAGTTTCTTGAATTCGGTAATTTTGTCTTTCACTTTGGGATCCTCCAATGCTTTTGTAAAACGCTGAGCGTCTATCCCGATCGGAAACTAGATATTTCAGCAAAGTGAGTATAAAACAGAACCAATTCTTGCATGCATAAACAAATAATTTCAAATCTTCTAAATGGTGATAAGATTCAGATATCATGATGAACAAGGAAATGAGTGTATAAATAATGTTGTTGTATTAACAAGACTGAATATCATTTTGAAAATTTCAGATAAGATGATAAAAATAGAAATTACAAGTTTCCATACGTACAGCATCCACCTTGACAATCCTTCCGTCAAACTGAATACCCTCAAGGCAACCCTCAAGCCCAAGCAGGCTAATGCAAGCACTCACAAAATGCCTTGCATAATCATACGCATGAAACCTGAAAAAGGAAACATCACTGCACATGAAACGACCCATGCTATAGGGAGCTCGTACTTCCAACAAATTATAATGGGATTAAATCACAAGGTTCAAAAAAGTAATAGGCATAAATTGTGTGTTGTCAGTGCTTAGCATCTAGCTTGCCTAGGAATCAGCAGGTGTCATGTGTGCCCAGGCATTCCCTAGAGACACTGTACAGAAGAGCTGCTGGCAGGGCTGGAAAGGTTGGAGAACACAGAAGAGAACAATGTTGCTACAGGAAAAGATAACTTAGTGCGGACCAATGCACACCCACTGATTCTAAACAACTGCTACACATGCATTTTGATTGTGTGTAAAACCTGGTTATAAAGAGATGTGCTCTACCTGGTGGAGAGACATGGAAAAAATCCCCAAAGCACTACATTGTATCCTAGCTAGGAGCAAACAATAACAAATCATCCTCCGGAGGGTATCTACATCGCCTTGCAGGCAGGAGTGGGGACTGCAGCACCACCCGACTGGACTTATGTGGAAGCTGATCTGCTAGGAAGGAACCGGTGGCTCTCCATAACCCAAACAACACAGGTTGTGTTTCCTTTTCTCCCTTGGATTGCTGTGTACTTGGGTTGCTCCCTTGCTGTTCTCATGGGTGCTAAACTGCTGACACACTTCCAATACTGTGTGTGAGAACTGTGCTGGTGGAAGGAGTGTTAGATGCTTCCTAAATTTGAGGTGCAGAGAGTTTCCGTAGTTATAGCAGATACACATGACATTATGATATATAAGCTCAACATTTGCAAGTGCTAACAGCAAACAATTTGAGACCATGTACAACAGCAAAGCCTTTATTCCAAACAAGTTGACGTAGGCTAGCGAGAAACCAAGTAGGAACCACACACACCCACAAAAACAAGGTGAGGCTTGGTGGTGTGTGTGGCAATCTCTAGTAGAGAAGATGAGCACAAAAGAGAATGAAGCAATGAAGAAAACAACAAAAAGACTGCAGCTAAGGCCTGGATTTGAGTAGCAACAAAATTTAGGAAGTAGAGTGAACTCACCCCACTAAGTCAGCTTTAAGCACCGCCTCCAACAAGTCCGCACGGTTCGGCAGTGCACGGTACATCTCGGATGAGGGAAATGGCGTGTGCAGGAACCAGCCTACCTTCATGTTGATATTATACTGCTTCAGCAACTTGGGAAGGCACATCAAATGGTAGTCATGGCACCATATGATATCTCCTTCCTTATAAATTTTGCACACTGTCTCTGCGAACATCTGATTTGCTTAAGTATACTTTTCATACTGTGACTTGATGTCTTTTGCCTTATTGATCTTGTACTCTTGCTGGAGCCCCAAGTAATGGAAGAGTGGCCAGAGAATTTTGTTGCAATACCCGCTGTAGTACTGGTCCATCAACTCCTCATCCAGGAACACAGGCACGCACCTCTTAAAAAACAATAACAATGTTGGTTAACCCAGCCAAATCACCACTTACCATCAACAACGTCAAAGACTACATGGGTTTGTGAGAATTTAACCAACTCGCTTGAATAGTCCCTCGGTGATTAATTTTTGATCGGTCTTATTGGGGACACTGACGCCAGGCCAGCCGACCCACATCATCTGCACATCTTTAACACCTGCGGCAACATTGCTTTAAAATTATGACTCGCAGCACATCACATTGCCAAGAAACAAAATCACTTGTAATTGAGGGCTCAGATCACATCATATATAATGGAGTGCCAGAAAAACAACATCATGAGGGGACTCACAGCCTACGAAGCTCAGATACAGCAGAAAACTAGCGTGCAGGGGTCATACCAATGATGATTTATATATATGACAACAGAATATACGAACGTATCACCGTATCCGTATGCTGGCAACCTAGCTCAGAGCATATCGCATCGCCAGAAAAAGGATGTGGGGGTTCTCGATCAGGGGGATTACCTTGCAGGGCGCTGACGAGACCGCCAGAGCTGCTTGGATATTCCCACTTCTTAACCGGGTGGCGCTTGGCCGTGACGGGGAGCCGATTGGCCACGATCAGGACGCGACCATTCGGCCCTAGAAGAGCAGACAGGCGGCTGGCGGGGACTTGCTCCGTTGATTCGAGGGGCTGGTTGAGAGCGGTGGCGGGCGAAGTGCCTGGACCGCTAGCTGCGGAGGCGCGGTCGGCTCGATCCTTCGCGCCTGAGACAGGAAGGAGGCCAGGGGCGGAATTCGCCGGGTCCTCGGGCTCCTTCGACTCGGTGTCCACTGCGTCCGTCGACGAGGACCCCGGAGAGGAGGAGCAAGTCAGGAGGCGGCGCGCGGTGCCGCTCTCCCGCAGAATCCTCTCGAGGAGGAACCGGGTGGTGGCCGCGTCGGCGTCGTAGAGCGCGGAGGGGTCGGCCGACACCGCGCCATGGCCGCCGAGGTCGCGGAGGAGGCAGCGGTTATGCGCGACGAGCGACCCGGCCGCCTCCAGCGGCGGCGGCGCGTGTAGCATTCCGCCGAGCAGTTGGCGGGCGACGGCGGGGGGATGTGGGAGGGGCGGGGGGCGGGAGGGGTTTGGCTTTGCCGCCGCGGTGGTTGTGGGGCCCGTCTCCGCGGCGCAAACGCAACGGTCTCGTCTCGGTATATACCGCCGCGGTTGTTCTGGAACAAACGGAGACGGGACACGCGCCGCCCGGTTTCACAAATGATTGTTACGCGATTGGTAAGGGTATACAGTGAACTATCGGTGTGGGACCGACTTGTCAGTGCCTGGGTCTGCCGCTGATCTGGTGTGCTGTTACCTTACGTGTGATTATGAGCTGGGAGGTTGCAGTTTAAGAAATACTCCCTCTGTAAACTAATATAAAAGCGTTTAGATCACTACGCTCTTATATTAGTTTACGGAGAGAGTAATATTTTCTACGCGATTGCTAGAGAGGCGTGCTAGACCATCTGCTGTGGGACCGCTATGTCAGTGGCTGGGTCTACGCGATTGTTCAGGGTGATGTTATCTTACGTGTGTTATTATGAGCTGGCCAGTGGAAACAACCGTGCATTTTTACTTTTCCATTTGTAGAAAAATAGAAACAAGTTGTTTCTAGCGTGCCTGTATCTATGTTCTGTTTTAGTTTTCTCGAGCAAATCTAGATTGCTTTTAATCTCCCCATCGCGGTTAGGATCCCATGAACCAGGAGCGCCAGCACCGGTTCCTCGATCTTCCTACTGGAGGCATGGTCATGGCTTTCATTCATTCATTTCATTGTCAAATTGATTGATTTAGCTGGCAACGAAAAAGAGCACGAAATGCTACTCGAAAACGCGTATAGTAAGTAGTCTTCGTCGATGGGACCTACTTGTGAAAAGAGATAGAGCCGTCTCGCTATGACTCAAAGATGGTCAAAAAGCTAATAGATGGGCCGCAAAAGGTAGAGGAGAGAGGGCGGCCCACGCGCAGTTAGGAGGATTGGCCGCTATCTGAGCGGTACCACCCACCCTACCCTACTACCTATAGGGGGCCGTCCGAAGCTAACAGGTGAACTTGCTCAACATAAAGTGGAAGGAAAGTGTAGTAGAGATATTACTCGCTGTCTGAGAAGATCTACTTGAGACCTCTGAACCAACTTCATTCCACAGGAACGAAAGCTGAATGAAAGTACTCAAGCTTCAAACTCCTTGCTAACCGATAAAAGGAATCAAGCTTCAAGGACTATATGACTAGCTCTTCCACATCCTCGCCACCATTCATAAGGCTTTCAAGGAATATTGAGATATCTACAGAAAAGAGAAACAAACATTCTCAGTTGGTCCACTATTAGCGAGGCCTAAAGTCTTCACTTCATCAGTCTAGGAATAACACTAAAGTAGCACCCCTCACTACATTCTTGTTCACTGAACATAGATCTCTAAAGAACAGTGCACTGGTTGGAAAATTGATAATACTCCCCCCTAACCATATTTAGCAATTGAACTGCTAAAATGACACATATTATGGTAGAAAGGTAGTAGTACCATGTTTTTGGGGATTATGTACTTTTTCAAAGTCTAGTTAAGGACCTAGATCATCACAACTGGATTTTTATTAGAAGTTGTTTACCACACATACCATATGGTAACCAATAATAATGTGTTCAGAAAGATAGACACCACACATGATATCCAACATTAATGTTGCATTGTGTTTCTAAAATGATGTAATCATCTTGAAAGAGGCTTTGGATGGACATACTACCCTAAACAAAATGTATATGTGCTTGAGATTGAACCATGCCCCCCCCCCCACCTTCTCCCCCGCGACTGTTGTAGCTCTTTTCAGGTCCAGAATTCCAGTTACCGAGAATTTCCCTCTTCATATAGATCTTGCTTAATAAGAGAGAAAAGACATTAGAATTGCATCATAAAGTGAAATATTAACGCAAAACATTATAAATATCAGTAGGAAAACATGATGCAATATGGACGTATCACAACTAGTGGTACTAAAGCATAAGGCTTTCGCCCAAATTCGTTCACGCACCACACCGAGGAACGTCGACCACTTGCCCACACAAGGGAAGACAATGCCGCCACCAAACAAGACCTCGCCAACACCAGGATACCCATACGCTACATCCTCTGTTGCCCACACAACCAAAGGATGCCAGCATCGCCTCCACCAAGACGCCTGGTGAATAGCTGACCCGACGGACCACCACCCGAGACCATCACCAGAGTGAAAACTAAAAATATAAAGAAAAACGAAACAACAGTGACGATAGAAAAAGAAAAAAACTGGAAAACCCCAAAGAAAGATGTGCGGAAAGAATGAAAAACAGTGAAAACTAATAAAGAAACAGAGAGGACATGAGATTTATTTGGATGAAAACCATGAAACAAAAGAAACCAAGGAAAAGTAAAATAAAAAACCAAAGTATAAGGACAAAAAGAAACCCAGTAATCAGGGAAGAAATAAGAAATTCAAAGAAAAATCCAAAGAAAAATAAAAAATAAAAATACCAAAGTATAATGAAGAAAAAAGGAAAAACCAATGAAGAAACAAAAGACAACCGAAGAAAAAAGAAAAAAAATAGAAAGAAAACAAAAGAAAAACCGGTGCAGAAAAGGAAGCAAAGAAAACAAAAGGCATGAGAAAACTGAGATAAGAAACAAAAAAATCATGAAAAATGAAGAAAGAAATGAAGAAAAAAGTTTGAAAAAACAAAGAAAAACAAAAACCGTTAGATAAAACCAGAGTTAACAAAAAAAAGGAAAAAATCAAAGAAACCAGAGCGAAGGGTAGCATATACTGATTCGAATAAACCAGAGTTAACACAAAAAATGAAAAAACAAACAAACAGATAAAACTGGACTGGCCCAGTGGCAACGCGTGGGGAAAATATTTAGGCAAGGGTAGCATATATCTCGCTTACCACGAGATATACCTCTCGCGTGGGATAGCGAGCAAATACGGTAATTGGCTGGGGCGTTAATATGTTATTGTGTTTCTTCCATCTGATTTCTTTATTATTTTTGTTTTACGTTTTATGCTTTTTATCAAACGACTTTTATAAAAATTGTGAACAATTTTCCAACTCATGGACATTTTTTAAAATATCAAACTATTTTACAATTCTTGAACAATTTTCAAATTTGTATGTTTTCTTAAAATCAATAATAGTTTTCAAATTTTTATTTGTTTTCAATTATTCAAACATTTTTTATTTTCGTGAAAAATTCAAACTCATGATTCTTATAAGTTCGTAAACATTTTTCTGAATTTGGATTTAGTTTCTGAACTTCCTGAAATTTATGAAACTCGCAAACATTTTTTGAAAATGATGAGTGATTTTTGAACTCGTCAAGATTTACGTGCACACTTGTGGAATTTTTCAAGAAGTTTCCAAATTTGCTGTCATTTTAAAATCCTACAACGTTTTTGAATTGGCAAACTTTTTTTGATTTCATGAAGATTTTTTTATTAGCAAATACTTTTTTAAATTCGTTTCTACTTTTTGAAATTCTCGATTTTTATTGAAATTCATAATATTTTGGAATTCATGAACATGCTTTGGACTTCATGAACTTTTTGTGAATTCATGAATATTTTCCTGAATTCATGAACATATTTTTATTTCATTGACATTTTTTGATAATCACGATCATTTTTTAAAGTCCTGAATATTTTTGAATCCATGAATATTTTCTAAAATTTTCAAACAGTTTTTGTACTCACGAGCATTTTTCAAAATAGTAAACAATTTTAAGATTTCATGAATATTTATATAATCTTGATTTTTTTGGAATTATTGGAATTGTTTCAATCTTTCTTACAAATTCTTGGAATTGTCATGTTTTTCTAAAAAAAGAAAAGCAAAAACTGAGAAAAAAGAAAGGAAAAAAAACGCACCCGCAGTGGGCCGGCCCAAATCCGCGCGGGTGGGTGCGCATAAACCGTGCGGGTTGGCAGCCGCAGCAAGCATCCCGTGTGCATTTGCTCGACCTCCATCGTTCTATGCGGGAATTGGGAGTTGCCAGAACGACAAGAAAAGTGATGTGAGTTACTCAAAAAAAAAAGTGATGTGAAAAATGATACGGACTATTATACATAGGCTGCTAACACACGAGATAGAGAAGCACGCTCAAACCCTCACGTGTGCCTGCGCGAATCATAAAACAACTTATCCAATGGTCTATCATGTGACAGAGACTTTGACAAAGCAAACACATTTCTTTTATCCACTACCTATGATGAGTCTACTGGATAGGGATTTTTTTTGTGAACAGTCTACTGGGTAGCATGAAAATGTGCAATTGGTCCACAAAAGAAAGAAACAAAAAACGGCAGGGGATAAAACAAACTCAGCATGCACATTTGTTTTTCAAACTTGGCCATGAGGCACAAGCGAAAATAGTAATAAAAACACTTATATATACATCTTCAAATGTTGTAGCACACCAACACTGTCAGTAAACTATAAACTATGATAAGTACACCTTTGCTTGACAGCTCCTACCATAAATTTCTTTTTGAAAATAGACCACGCGAAAATGAAGGGCCATCAACCTTTGATGGCTGACACTACATTTTTTCTGAAAAAAAATACACGCACTACTTGTTGTGGAAGTACAGTAACCAGAGCTGGTGCTGTTACAGTATATTACAACTGGACAAGTCAAACCTACAATCACGTCAGAGCCTCTTACATTTGAAGCGACCCGTCAGCCTGTTTGTCTGGTGCGGGCGCCGGCTGCGGTGCCGGTTTGACGAAGCGCTTCCAGTACCAATGGCGTGCCCAGACCGCGCCCATGGCCTCTATGGGCACGCCCTTGGTCTCCGGAAGGAAGGCGATGATGAATGCCGTCATGACGACGACCCAGGCGGCGTTGTAGGCGAAGGAGCCATACTTGAAGCTGCAGAGCATGGCGAGGAAGGACTGCGTCTGCACGAAGGTGAGCGTGAGCGAGATGGACTCGCTCATGCTCTGCCCCGCGGACCTCACCCCCAGCGGGAAGATCTCACTGGGGATGATCCACTTGAGTGGCCCCCAGGAGATGCCGAACCCGGCCACGAAGAGGCACACCAGCGCCACCACGGCAACCGCGTAGGGCCTCGGCATCGCCTTCCCGCCGTTGGTGCCCAGCTCTGCACCGAAGATCCATGTCATCCCCACCAGGCACACGAGCAGGACGCCGCCGCCCAGCTTGAAGAGGAAGCGGCGGCCGAAGCGGTCGACGGAGAGCGCGGCCACGGAGATGGACTCCAGGCTGACGACGTCAGTGATGATGGAGCCGAGGATGGCCTTCTGGCTCGTGAACCCGATAGTGTGGAAGAGGAGCGGCGCAAAGACCGTGACCACGATCATGCCCGTCAGCTCAAAGAAGAGTGGGATGAAGATCGCCATGACCAGGTGGGGCCGGTACTCGCGCAACAGGATGCGTCGGAACACGCCGGACTTGTGTCGGCCGCCCTCCTCCGCGGCGCGCATGATGTCCTTGAGCTCGACGTCGACGTCGGCGGTCCGGCCGCGGATCCGGCGCAGCGAGTGGCGGGCCTCGTCGACCTTCCCGCGCAGCACCAGGCTGTTGGGCGAGTCCGGAATGAAGATGGCGCCGACGAGGATGACGACGGCTGGGATGATGCCGACACCGAGGGACAGGCGCCAGCCCCACCCTGGGATTGTGTTGGCGCGGTAGTTGACCAGGTCGGCCACGAACATACCCACGTTGAGGAAGAAGTGGAAGATGCTCCTGAACGCGCCCAGGGGCGCAGCCAGAAAATTTGACCATTGGATTCACTCCATAACTACATTCACTACAGGAGAAAAATTATAAGCCGAATGCCCAAAACACTAGGCTTATGCCGTTTTACACTCGGTTTATATATAAGCCGAGTGTTTTTCACGGCTTACAGTACACGGCTTACTAAGGACCGGCTTATCAAGGGTAAGCCGAGAGCCATGGGGAAAACACTCGCTTTATATATAAGCCGAGTACACCTACGTAAGCCGAGGGCCAATAAACACACGGTTTATATATAACGGCAGCCGGACACTAACGGCTGCGCCACGTGTCCATCTCTATAAGCCGAGTGCCAGCGAGCACACGGTTTACATGTAAACCGAGGGCCGAGGAGAGCCGCACGGTTTATATGTAAACCGAGTGTTTCCCCATGGCTCTCGGCTTACATGTAAACCGAGGACTAAGGCAAGCGCACGGTATAAATGTAAACCGAGAGCCTCCGACCCGGCTTATATTTAGCGGGGTCGTCGGATAATGGCTTATAAGCCGGGTGCCAGGCCCTGGGACACACGGCTTACAGCCCATTGGGGACATATACATGCCCGATAAACCGGGTGCTTGCCGCTGGGACACAGGGCTTATAACGCTAGTAGCATTTTATTTGTCTACGTATGCCACTATATGCTACAATGGCTTCTGGGAGCACCAACAATATATATACATCAAAGTTCACAGCAACAATGTACTACAAGTTGACAACCATAACAAACCAACCATGAGTAGTCCACAGATGCATACATATTCAAAGAAGGTTCACAAAAACATGTGTACATATGCAACAAGAGTTCACAAACAAAAGGGCCATGAGTTCAAAGTCCACAAGCGTACATATTCAACAAGGATTCACCTACAGATGCAACAAGAGTCCACAAATGGAATCATGAGTTCCAAGTTCACACCTAGCATGAGTTCAACCTAAAAGATGCAATCAGCTTCCACCACAGCATGTATGCCCACCATCGATGACATCCACGATGCAAACCTATAAGTTTCAAATTGAAGCCAAGTAAGAATTTCCAAAGTAAAATTGCAGATCAGTAAGGCACAAGATTTAACAAGCATCAACGTATAAATTTCAAACTGAAGCTAAGAAGTATGAATAATATAAGGATCAACATTTGTGGGCTCTACTATCAATAATGCACAAGTTACAAGTTGAGAGGCACAACCAACGACAAGACACAAGCATCAATAGTGCACAAGCATAGACAACTACCTCGAGTGATCATTGTGCTGTGGAGGTTGAAGCACCATGAGCCGCAGTGGGTGTCACTGAGCTTGCTTGGGCAGGTTAGATCCACCTACCACAAAGTTATTGGAGCCTTCTCCCGACCGAGGACACTTCAAGCATGATCTTTAAGCATGATGGTAAGATGCATGATTGAAAAGTTGAAGACTTACAAAGCTAAAAGTAGGAAGCGGCGGAATAGGAGGAAGATCCGGCAAAGTAGAACAATGCATATTAGTATTGAACCAAGCAAACGTCTCCTGCAGGGCTGCCTGCTGTTTAACCATGAATTCCTGCTGCTGAAACAGGGCTTGCTGCATTTTCATGGCTTGCTCCTGTTGAAGTAGGGCATTGGCCTGAGCCTCCAGCCGCAACCTGGTTTCTTCCTGCCGTAACCTGCTTTCTTCCTCTAGGCGAGCCTACAATATGCCATCACAACAAGTTTACCATCATCGCAATGCAAAGAAGAAACCCGAAGGGAGATCAATGAAGCAAAACATACATGGAATTGATGCATCATGTGTAGCCCAGGCTCTGGGCGACGCTCAATAGCAGGACCTGAGCTCGACGTGGTAGCACGGAGGTCGGCAAGTTTTGGAATGTCCTTACAGATGGAACCGTCACCAACATATAACCGTCCACGCTTCTTGCCTTGTCCTGACTTGAGGGAAACCGTAACATCAATGTCATGTGAGGCTCGATCAGAGTCAGGCCCGTTGCACTCCTTGAACTTCCCACTATATGCATCAATCCTCAATCCAGCCCCTGGGTTGACCCACCCCCTTCCGGTTTCTTTGACTTGCGGGAGAGACATAATCCCGTGAAGGTATTGAGCGGCTCTTCACCCTCACCTCTCTCCCTATTCTGCAATAGAAGCAATAATATACATAAGGGCACAAGTGGAGAAGTTCATAAGCCAAATATATTATTACCTTCTTCTGCACGTAAGCATGGAGGTTGAGGTTGCCATGAAGGTGTACCGGACCACCCATCAAGGCACGTCGCTCCGAAGCTGCTCTGTATGTGGCCCTCCACTCTGGGTTTATCCACCTGGATATGATTTGCTGGTAGCAAGGAATCTTGTTGTTGCACCATGGGGGAACCGCCTGAAGTATGTCAAATACATCCAACTTAGGAATGAAACTAAGTTGTTTTAATCGAGGCAATCACAAGTAATTAAATGGAAACTACCTTCATGTACATGGAACGGGTGAGATGCACTCTCCGGGCTAGCAGCTTTTTAAGAAGCATCTTGCGTTCATGCGCGAAATACTTTACCACAGCATTGACACGAGCCTCGTAAGGCATGTCTTGGACAATCTTCTTGGCAATCTCCTCCACAACCTCATTAGCTTCATCCTCCATACCCTCAACGCAAGTAAAGAAGTCCTACCAAAGTGCATAAATTCGCATAAGACAATTATCAATGCAATGATTTTGAATATTGGCAAAGAAATAACTAAGAAAATTGACAAAGAATTTTACCCAAAAATCGTTGACCACCCACTCAGCAGCACTGCGGTACTCCCTGTCCCACTTGTCTTCCGTATCTGGAGCGCGTTTCCAGTGCTCCCAAGACCAAGCTGGCTCCTCCTCACCGTCTCCTATGGGAAGTAGGCCGGGGTAATAATGCCTACAAAGACATCCAATGATGGTGCTTGGCTGTCGTGGCGGGATTGTGCCTTCTGGAATAACCACCAAGGCCCTGCACAATGGAAAGGCAAGTAAGTTAGTATCTGCAAAAAACTTGAATGTAAAGACATAGTTAAGAGTCCACAGAAGCACTTACCTCACACCAACAGGTTTAACAATGATCCCCTTATGTGGATATGGTCGCGAAGGGAGCGTGGACACCCCACGCAACCAGATTTTGGTCTCCTGAGGAACCGGCCATTCCATGTCCTTTGCCGATTCCTCCACCTCATACTCTCCCTCCTCCAACTCCTCCTTCACATGTTAGTCGATCCAGAAAGTTTACTTAATATCCTGGAAGACAGAGATCCTCACCTCACGTCGGTGCTAGGTGCTATGTGGGCTGAGGATAATTGGCCACGAGCAATTTAGTTGGAGGTGTCCCTGGGAGTCTTCTTCCTCCAAACTTACGAAGTTGACAAGAACATAACAGGTTGCAAATAACAAATTGCAGACTACTCTGAATGCAAGCTTTGACTCATCAAAAGTCTGCGACCTGTTATATATATGTACTCATTAAAAGCTTTTACTCTGAATGCAAGTTTTTCTTGCTGCCCTGAGTGAAAGCTTTTATTAACTAAAAAGTACTCTGTTATTGTATCTATCACGGCTGCAAATTGGCAGAATTTAATTTATTTCTGATTTTTTACAATTTTCTGAAACTCACAAAAAATTGATTATGCGAGACAGTGAATCAAAATACTACTTTGACAGTGTCAAACTACGCATATTTGTATTAGAACGTATACAACAGTGACCATATCTGTTGGTCGGGTAGCTACTTGACCATGGTAATGCTATAAAGCCTTGTACAGTTCTTATTTTCGGTTCGTACAACATTGTACAGTTTCTATTTCTTCAGTCGTATCAGGCCTCGCTTGGTAGCTTTGTTCAGATACGTTTGAGACCCAGCACAACACGAACACAGATGAGGGATAGGAGTTGAGGGGCGCTACCTTGGGCCTCGATGCGTGGTGGCGACCATCGACGAAGCAGAAGAGTTGAAGAGGACGGCGATGCAGGTGGCCGGCAGCGTCGGAGTCTAAGAGGAACGGGGCGGCGACGCCTGAGGAGAAGGTGCTCGGGGCGCCAGTGTCGGTGAGCTCGGGCCGGGCGGAGACGTTCCCGGCGTTCTTCTCCTCCTCGCCGAGCACCTTGCCGCCGGAGGAGGCCCGACGACCTCAACCCTAGCGAACGGGGGACGGGGGCCGGGCATGCTCGGGGGAGGAAAAGCGCGATGTGTGGGGTGGGGGCGGGGGAGATCTGGTGGAGAGGAACGGCGCCGGAGGAGGGGCGGCGCGGCGGCCGGTGGGTGGGTGGGCGGAGACGGCGGGGCGGGCACAGAGGATTTCGGCGGCGCGGGGAATGGGGGGGAACATAGTGAGCTTGTGGATTTGGGGGGGATTTCAGCCGGCGCGGGGAGAGGATTTCAGCTTCACGCGTGATTTTTGTTAGGCCACCGATAGGCGCCGGCGCACCGGCCCAAATTTGTGCCGGTCAGCGCGGAGCCATCCGATTCGCGTATATACAACCGTTGGATCGGACCTTTCCTGCTCTCTTCATCCGTGCTTGCCGGCCACACCCGAGCCGCCCGCGCTCGCGCCTTCACTCGCCGGCTGCCCGCGCTCGCGCCTGAATCGCCGGCCGCCCGCGCTCGCGCCTGACTCGCCGGCCGCCCGCGCTCGCGCCCATGCTCACCGGTCAAACCTGCGCCGCCCGTGCTCGCCAGCCACTCCCACCCGCCGCTAATCGCAGTCGAGCCTGCAGGTCCATGGTGAAAAAAGGATGTAGCCAAAATCCTCGACGGGCGTAGAAAAGAGTACAGAGGTTGTATCAAAAATAGGTCGCCGCCGTCGAGCCTGCAGGTTCATCATGAAAAAAGGGATGTAGCACAAACCATCAACGGACGTAGCAAAAATTACAACGGTTGTAGCAAAAAAATAGGTCGCCGCCGTCGAGCCTACAAGTTCACCATGAAAGAAGGATGTAGCAAAAATCATCCACAGACATATCAAAAATTACAACGGTTGTAGCAAAAATAGGTCGCCGCCATCGAGCCTACAGGTTCACCATGAAAGAAGGATGTAGCAAAAATCATCCACAGACGTAGCAAAAACTACAACGGTTGTAGCAAAAAATAGGTCGCTGTCGTCACGGGACGCAGCTCGGCCGTGAATGAATGTAGCAAAATCCGTAGCCGTTTCCAGCAAAATTCGCCGCCGATACCAGCAAGAAGGAAAAACGGTTGTAGCACTTGTATTCCAGTGAAAAGAAAAGTCACCGTTCACCGCACGCAGCTCCCCCGGAGGCCGATTGCAGCTCCCCGCCATCCATGGTTGCAGCTCGAATTTCGGCCGCAGCTCCCATGGACGCCGGTCGTAGCTCCCACGAAAACGGGTTGCAGCTCCTGCCGTCCATGGTTGCAGCTCGCCGCTCCGGGCGTCGGGGGAGAAGAGGATGCAGTTCCACATCCATGGACGCAGCTCCCGCTTGCATCAGCTCTGGCGTCCTAAAAAATGCAGTCGCCAGCGCTGGTATTTTAGACTCAGAGAGAGGGCGGCGGTGGGGATAAGGTTTGTGTGGCCAACGGTGAGTTGTTTCATGCGTGGGCCCTACTATGTATACGCGTCTCGCGCGAGACAGTTGTTTCACGGGCGCGTGAGCCAGCGTGGCATGGGAACCGGCCGAAAGTTCGGCCGGTCTGCCGGCTCCAAACATTTACCTTTTTGTTAAGTCCCGCGCCTTCGTGAAAATGTAAGCCGTGTGTCAAGTAGTGTTACACGGTTTACATTCTTATTTCATTCCAACTATTTTCTTTGTTTTACTTTATTTTTTTTTTCTTTCATATTTTTTTGGTATTTTCTTTTCTTAACCGGTTGGACCGGTCGGCTTTTCTAAAAGCCGGTCAAACCGGTTGATCTCTGTTTTGTCCGTAGACAAACCTTATCGGGCGCCACCACTCCCCTCCACTACCACACTTATCTGGCCGCACGGCAGCGACGCCGTCCCTCCCTCGTCGCGATCTACACTTCTGTCATGTGTTCTTTCGACCCTCCCTCACACGGTTTTCAGATATGAGCCAATCCGTAGGGCCTGCGCAATCTACGCCTTTGACCGGAGTCGAGAAGGGTTTCACCGGGGTGAACTCCTCTTGGTTTGTGTTACGGTAGGCCATGGTGACATGCCGGAATAATTTTGAGCACACAACTTCACAAGATTCCCTCCCGGCGGTGCAAGTGCGGCATCGACACTCTAGGTGCATAACCTTCCCGCGGGACTATCGTGTTTGTGTGGAAAGTGTCACACCAAAGCTGTGTATTGCATATTTAAACATCACACCATCCTTTAATACATATATTTGGACCACATGGAGATGGGTGTGCTCTTCCAACCCTCGCTCGCACGGTTTTCGGAGATGAGCCGATACGCAAGGCCTGTGCGATCTACACCTTTGACCGGACTCGAGAGGGTTTTGACCGGGGTGAACTCCTCATGGTTTGTGTTATGGTAGACCATGGTGACATGCTGGAACAAGTATGAGCACATGCCTTCACAAGATTCCCTCCCGCCGGCGCTAAGTGCGACACCGAGACTTTAGGTGCATATCTTTCCCACAAGATTGTCGTGTTTGTGTGGAAAATGCTGCACCAAAGTTTAGTACTGGATGTTTATGAATCACACCACCCTTTCATGCATATATTTGGACCACATGAAGGTGGGTGTGCTCTTTCGACCTTCCCTCGCATGGTTTTCAGAGATGAGTCGACCCGCAAGGCCCGCGCGATCTACGACTTTGATCGGACTCGAGAGGGGTTTGAACGGGGTTAACTCTACTTGGTTTGTGCTACGGTAGGTCATGTTGACATGCCAAACCAAGTTTGTGCACATACCTTCTCAAGATTCCCCACCGGCGATACTGACTACAACATCTCTATTGGTGCAGAACCTTTCTGCGATAATGTCGTGTTTGTGAGGCAAGTATCGCATCAAAGTGTTGTATTGGGTATTTAGACATCACACCGCCCCTTTATAAATATAATTGGGCCACATGTTGGTGGGTGTGCTCTTCTGACCCTTCCTCACATGGTTTTCGATATGAGCCAATTCATAAGGCCTGTATGGTCTACGCCTTTGACCGGGGTCAAGAGGGATTTGACCGGGGTGAACTCCTCTTGGTTTGTGTTACGGTAGACCATGGTGACATGCTAGAATAATTTTGAGCGCACGACTTCACAAGATTCCCTCCCGGCGGTGCCAAGTGCGGCACCAACACTGTAGGTGGATAACCTTCCCGTGGGGCTGTCGTGTTTTGTGTGGCAAGTGTTGCAAGAAAGTTGTGTACTAGATATTTAAACATCAAACCACCCTTTAATACATATATTTGGACCACATGCAGGTGGGTGTGTTGTTCCAACCCTCCCTCGCACGATTTCCGGAGATGAACCGATATGCAAGGCTTGCACGATCTACGCTTTTGACTGGACTCGAGAGGGGTTTGATTGGGGTGAACTCCTCGTGGTTTTGTGTTATGATAGTGTTGGAAATATGCCCTAGAGGCAATAATAAATTGGTTATTATTATATTTCCTTGTTCATGATAATCGTTTATCGTCCATGCTATAATTGTATTGATAGGAAACTCAGATACATGTGTGGATATATAGACAACACCATGTCCCTAGTAAGCCTCTAGTTGACTAGCTCGTTGATCAATAGATGGTTACGGTTTCCTGACCATGGACATTGGATGTCGTTGATAACGGGATCACGTCATTAGGAGAATGATGTGATGGACAAGACCCAATCCTAAGCCTAGCACAAACATCGTGTAGTTCGTATGCTAAAGCTTTTCTAATGTCAAGTATCTTTTCCTTAGACCATGAGATTGTGCAACTCCCGGATACCGTAGGAATGCTTTGGGTGTACCAAACGTCACAACGTAACTGGGTGGCTATAAAGGTGCATTACAGGTATCTCCGAAAGTGTCTGTTGGGTTGGCACGAATCGAGACTGGGATTTGTCACTCCGTGTAAACGGAGAGGTATCTCTGGGCCCACTCGGTAGGACATCATCATAATGTGCACAATGTGACCAAGGGGTTGATCACGGGATGATGTGTTACGGAACGAGTAAAGAGACTTGCCGGTAACGAGATTGAACAAGGTATCGGTATACCGACGATCGAATCTCGGGCAAGTACAATACCGCTAGACAAAGGGAATTGTATACGGGATTGATTGAGTCCTTGACATCGTGGTTCATCCGATGAGATCATCGTGGAACATGTGGGAGCCAACATGGGTATCCAGATCCCGCTGTTGGTTATTGACCGGAGAACGTCTCGGTCATGTCTGCATGTCTCCCGAACCCGTAGGGTCTACACACTTAAGGTTCGATGACACTAGGGTTATAAAGGAAGTTTGTATGTGGTTACCAAATGTTGTTCGGAGTCCCGGATGAGATCCCGGACGTCACGAGGAGTTCCGGAATGGTCCGTAGGTAAAGATTTATATATGGGAAGTCCTGTTTTGGTCACCGGAAAAGTTTCGGGCGATATCACTAATGTACCGGGACCACCGGGAGGGTCCCGGGGGTCCACCAAGTGGGGCCACCTGCCCCAGAAGGCTGCATGGGCCAAGTGTGGGAGGGTACCAGCCCCTAGGTGGGCTGGTGCGCCCCCCACAAGGGGCCCAAGGCGCAAGGGAGAGTGGGAGGGGGCAAACCCTAGTCCAGATGGGCCTTAAGGCCCACCTAGTGGGCGCCTCCCCTCTCTCCCCTCTTGGCCGCCTCCCCAAGCCCCATCTAGGGCTGGCCGCACCCCTTGGGGGGGGGGGGAAACCCTAGATGGGGGCGCAGCCCTCTCCCTCCCCTATATATACTTGAGGTTTGGGGCTGCTATAGACACGAGAACTTCTCCTCTTGGTGCAGCCTTGCCCCTCTCCCTCCTCCTCCTCTCCCATGGTGCTTGGCGAAGCCCTGCAGGATTGCCACGCTCCTCCATCACCACCACGCCGTTGTGCTGCTGCTGGATGGAGTCTTCCTCAACCTCTCCCTCTCTCCTTGCTGGATCAAGGCGTGGGAGACGTCACCGGGCTGTACGTGTGTTGAACGCGGAGGTGCCGTCCGTTCGGCACTAGGATCTCCGGTGATTTGGATCACGACGAGTACGACTCCTTCAACCTGTTCTCTTGAACGCTTCCGCTTAGCGATCTACAAGGGTATGTAGATGCACTCTCCTTCTCTCATTGCTAGTCTCTTCATAGATAGATCTTGGTGACTCGTAGGAAAATTTTGAATTTCTGCTACGTTCCCCAACAGTGGTATCAGAGCTAGGTCTATTGCGTAGATTCTTTGCACGAGTAGAACACAAAGTAGTTCTGGGCGTTGATTTTGTTCAATATGCTTTCCGTTACTAGTCCAATCTTGTTTCGACGGTATTGTGGGATGAAGCGGCCCGGACCGACCTTACACGTACTCTTACGTGAGACAGGTTCCACCGACTGACATGCACTTGGTGCATAAGGTGGCTAGCGGGTGCCAGTCTCTCCCACTTTAGTCAGAACGGATTTGATGAAAAGGGTCCTTATGAAGGGTAAATAGCAATTGGCATATCACGTTGTGGTTTTGCGTAGGTAAGAAACGTTCTTGCTAGAAACCCATAGCAGCCACGTAAAACATGCAAACAACAATTAGAGGACGTCTAACTTGCTTTTGCAGGGTATGCTATGTGATGTGATATGGCCAAGAAGAATGTGATGAATGATATGTGATGTATGAGATTGATCATGTTCTTGTAATAGGATTCACGACTTGCATGTCGATGAGTATGACAACCGGCAGGAGCCATAGGAGTTGTCTTTATTTATTGTATGACCTGCGTGTCATTGAACAACGCCATGTAATTACTTTACTTTATTGCTAACCGGTAGCCATAGTAGTAGAAGTAATAGTTGGTGAGACAACTTCATGAAGACACGATGATGGAGATCATGATGATGGAGATCATGGTGTCATGCCGGTGACGATGATGATCATGGAACCCCGAAGATGGAGATCAATGGAGCTATATGATATTGGCCATATCATGTCACTACTATATAAGTGCATGTGATGTTTATTATGTTTATGCATCTTGTTTACTTAGAACGACGGTAGTAAATAAGATGATCCCTTACACCAATTTCAAGAAGTGTTCCCCCCTAACTGTGCACCGTTGCTAAAGTTCGTCGCTTCGAAGCACCATGTGATGATCGGGTGTGATAGATCCTTACGTTCACATACAACGGGTGTAAGACAAATTTACACATGCAATAAACTTAGGGTTAACTTGACGAGCCTAGCATGTACAGACATGGCCTCGGAACACGGAGACCGAAAGGTCGAGCATGAGTCGTATAGTAGATACGATCAACATGAAGATGTTCACCGATGATGACTAGTCCGTCTCACGTGATGATCGGACACGGCCTAGTTGACTCGGATCATGTAATCACTTGGATGACTAGAGGGATGTCTATTTGAGTGGGAGTTCATAAGATGAACTTAATTATCTGAACATAGTCAAAAGGATTTTGCAAATTATGTCGTAGCTCGCGCTTTAGTTCTACTGTTTTAGATATGTTCCTAGAGAAAATATAGTTGAAAGTTGAAAGTAGCAATTATGCGGACAGTAGAAAGCTTATGTCCTTAATGCACTGCTCAGTGTGACGAACCCCAAACATCGTTTGTGGATGTTGCGAACATCGGACATACACGTTTGATAACTACGTGATAGTTCAATTAAACGGTTTAGAGTTGAGGCACTAAAGACGTTTTTGAAACATCGCGGAACATATGAGATGTTTCAAGGGCTGAAATTGGGATTTCAGGCTCGTGCCCACGTCAAGAGGTATGAGACCTCCGACGATTTTCTTAGCCTGCAAACTAAAGGAGAAAAGCTCAATCGTTGAGCTTGTGCTCAGATTTTCTGAGTGCAACAATCACTTGAATCAAGTGGGAGTTGATCTTCCAGATGAGATAGTGATGTTTCCCCAAAGTCATTGCCACCAAGCTGCTAGAGCTTCGTGATGAACTATAACATATCAGGGATAGATATGATGATCCTTGAAATATTCGTGATGTTTGACACCGCGAAAGTAGAAATCAAGAAGGAGCATCAATTGTTGATGGTTGGTGAAACCACTAGTTTCAAGAAGGGCAAGGGAACAAAGGGATACTTCATGAAACGGCAATTCAGCTGCTGCTCTAGTGAAGAAACCCAAGGTTGAACCCAAACCCGAGACTAAGTGCTTCTGTAATAAAGGGAACAGTCACTGGAGCAGAATTACCCTAGATACTTGGTAGATGAGAAGGCTGGCAAGGTCGATAGAAGTATATTGGATATACATTGTGTTGATGTGTACTTTACTAGTACTCCTAGTAGCACCAGGGTATTAGATACCGGTTCGGTTGCTAAGTGTTAGTAACTCGAAATAAAAGCTACGGAATAAACGGAGACTAGCTAAAGGTGAGCTGACGATATGTGTTGGAAATGTTTCCAATGTTGATATGATCAAGCATCGCACGCTCCCTCTACCATCGAGATTGGTGTTAAAACCTGAATAATTGTTATTTGGTGTTTGCGTTGAGCATAGACATGATTGGATTATGACTATCGCAATACGGTTATTCATTTAAAGAGAATAATGGTTACTCTATTTATTTGAATAATACCTTCAATGGTCTTGCACCTAAAATGAATGGTTCATTGAAATCTCGATCATAGTGATACACATGTTCATGCCAAAAGATAGTAATGATAGTACCACCTACTTGTGGCACTACCACGTAAGTCATATCGGTATAAAATGCATGAAGAAGCTCCATGTTGATGGATCTTTGGACTCACTCATTTTTGAAAAGTTTGAGACATGCGAACCATGTCTATTGGTGTATATGCATGAAGAAACTCCATGCAAATGGACCGTTTGAACTCACTTGATTTTGAATCACTTGAGACATGCAAATTATACCACATGGGCAAGATGACTGAAAGCCTCGTTTTAGTAAGACGGAACAAGATAGCAACTCGTTGGAAGTAACACATTTTGATGTGTGCAGTCCAATGAGTGCTGAGGCATGCAGTGAATATCGTTATGTTCTTACTTCACAGATGATTCGAGTAGATGTTGAGAATATTTTCTTGATGAAACACAAGTCTGAATTATTGAATGGTTCAAGTAATTTCAGAGTGAAGTAGAAGATCATTGTGACAAGAGGATAAAATGTCTATGATATGATCATAGAGATGAATATCTGAGTTACGAGTTTTTGCACGCAATTAAGACATTGTGGAAATTGTTTCACAATTAATACCGCCTGGAACACCATAGTGTGATGGTGTGTCCGAACATCATAGTTGCACCCTATTGGATATGGTGGGTACCATGATGTCTCTTATCGAATTACCACTATCGTTCATGGGTTAGGCATTAGAGACATCCGCACTCACTTTAATAGGGTACCACGTAATTCCGTTGAGATGACACCGGTTTAGAGAAACCTATGCTGCCATTTCTTAAAGGTTTGGGGCTGCGACGCTTATGTGAAAAAGTTTCAGGTTGATAAGCTCGAACCCAAAGCGGATAAAATGCATCTTCATAGGACACCCAAAACAGTTGGGTATACCTCCTAATTCAGATCCAAAAGCAATATGGATTGTTTCTTGAATCGGGTCCTTTCTCGAGGAAATGTTTCTCTCGAAAAGTTGAGTGGGAGGATGGTGGAGACTTGATGTGGTTATTGAACCATCACTTCAACCAGTGTGTATCAGGGCACAGGAAGTTGTTCATGTGGCACCCACGCCAATTGAAGTAGAAGCTTAGGATAGTGATCATGAAGTTTCGGATCAAGTCACTGCCGTACCTCGTAGGGTGACAAGGATGCGTACTACTTCAGAGTGGTACGGTGATCCTGTCTTGAAGGTCATGTTGCTAGACAACAATGAACCTACGAGCTATGGGGAAGCGATGGTGGGCCCAAATTCCGAAAATGGTTAAGAAACCATGAAATCCGAGATAGGATCCATGTATCAGAACAAAGCATGGACTTTGGCGGACTTGCCCAATGATCGGCAAGCCATTTGATAAATGGATCTTTTAAGAAAAAGACGGACGTGGATGGTAATGTCACCATCTATGAAGCTCGACTTGTGGCGAAGAGTTTTTCACAAGTTCAAGGAGTTGACTACGATGAGTTTTTCTCATCGGTAGCAATGCTTAAGTCCGTCGGAATCATGTTAGCATAAGCAGCATTTATGAAATCTGGTAGATGGATGTCAAAACGAGTTTCCTTACCAACTTTCGTAAGGAAAGGTTGTATGTGATACAATCAGAAAGGTTTTTCGATCCTAAGGATGCTAAAAGGTATGCTAGCTCCAGCAATCCTTCTAAGGACTGGAGTAAAGCATCTCGGAGTTGGAATGTGCGCTTTGATGAAATGATCAAAGATTTTGGGTTTATACAAAGTTCATGAGAAACTTGTATTTCCAAAGAAGTGAGTGGGAGCACTATAGAATTTCTGATGAATATATGTTGTCGACATATCATAGATCAGAGATGACGTAGATTTTCTAGAAAGCATATAGGGTTATTTGAAAGGTGTTTTTCAATAGAAAACATGGATTAAGCTACTTGAACATTGAGCATCAAGATCTATAAAGATAGATCAAAATGCTTAATAATACTTTCAAATGAGCACATACCTTGACATGATCTTGAAGGTGTTCAAGATGGATCAGTCAAAGAAGAAGTTCTTGCCTGAGTTGTAAGGTACGAAGTTAAGACTTAAAGCTCGACCTCGGCAGAAAAGAGAGAAAGGACGAAGGTCGTCCCCTATGCTTTAGACGTAGGCTCTACAGTATGCTATGCTGTGTACCGCACCTGAAGTGTGCCTTGCCATGAGTCAGTCAAGGGGTACAAGAGTGATCCAAGAATAGATCACAGTACAGCGGTCAAAGTTATCCTTAGTAACTAGTGGACTAAGGAATTTTCTCGGTAATGGAGGTGATAAAGAGTTCGACGTAAAGAGTTACGATGATGCAAGCTTAACACCTATCCGGATAGCTCTGAGTAGAGATACCGGATACGTATAATGGAGAAACAATTTAGAATAGCTCCAAGTAGAACAGTTATTTGGAATAGCTCCAAATAGAGCGTGGTAGCTGCATCTAGGAGATGGCATAAAGATTTGTAAAGCACACACGGATCTGAAAGGTTCAGACCCGTTGACTAAAACCTCTCTCACAAGCAACATGATCAAACCCAGAACTCATTGAGTGTTAATCACATAGTGATGTGAACTAGATTATTGACTCTAGTAAACTCTTTGGATATTGGTTACATGGCGACGTGACCTGTGAGTGTTAATCACATGGCGATGTGAACTAGATTACTGACTCTAGTGCAAGTGGGAGACTGTTGAAAATATGCCCTAGAGGCAATAATAAATTGGTTATTATTATATTTCCTTGTTCATGATAATCGTTTATCGTCCATGCTATAATTGTATTGATAGGAAACTCAGATACATGTGTGGATATATAGACAACACCATGTCCCTAGTAAGCCTCTAGTTGACTAGCTCGTTGATCAATAGATGGTTACGGTTTCCTGACCATGGACATTGGATGTCGTTGATAACGGGATCACGTCATTAGGAGAATGATGTGATGGACAAGACCCAATCCTAAGCCTAGCACAAACATCGTGTAGTTCGTATGCTAAAGCTTTTCTAATGTCAAGTATCTTTTCCTTAGACCATGAGATTGTGCAACTCCCGGATACCGTAGGAATGCTTTGGGTGTACCAAACGTCACAACGTAACTGGGTGGCTATAAAGGTGCATTACAGGTATCTCCGAAAGTGTCTGTTGGGTTGGCATGAATCGAGACTGGGATTTGTCACTCCGTGTAAACGGAGAGGTATCTTTGGGCCCACTCGGTAGGACATCATCATAATGTGCACAATGTGACCAAGGGGTTGATCACGGGATGATGTGTTACGGAACGAGTAAAGAGACTTGCCGGTAACGAGATTGAACAAGGTATCAGTATACCGACGATCGAATCTCGGGCAAGTACAATACCGCTAGACAAAGGGAATTGTATACGGGATTGATTGAGTCCTTGACATCGTGGTTCATCCGATGAGATCATCGTGGAACATGTGGGAGCCAACATGGGTATCCAGATCCCGCTGTTGGTTATTGACCGGAGAACGTCTCGGTCATGTCTGCATGTCTCCCGAACCCATAGGGTCTACACACTTAAGGTTCGATGACGCTAGGGTTATAAAGGAAGTTTGTATGTGGTTACCGAATGTTGTTCGGAGTCCCGGATGAGATCCCGGACGTCAAGAGGAGTTCCGGAATGGTCCGGAGGTAAAGATTTATATATGGGAAGTCCTGTTTTGGTCACCGGAAAAGTTTCGGGCGATATCGGTAATGTACCGGGACCACCGGGAGGGTCCCGGGGGTCCACCAAGTGGGGCCACCTGCCCCAGAAGGCTGCGTGGGCCAAGTGTGGGAGGGGACCAACCCCTAGGTGGGCTGGTGCACCCCCCACAAGGGGCCCAAGGCGCAAGGGGGAGTGGGAGGGGGCAAACCCTAGTCCAGATGGGCCTTAAGGCCCACCTAGTGGGTGCCTCCCCTCTCTCCCCTCTTGGCCGCCTCCCCAAGCCCCATCTAGGGCTGGCCGCACCCCTTGGGGGGGGGGGGAACCCTAGATGGGGGCGCAACCCTCTCCCTCCCCTATATATACTTGAGGTTTGGGGCTGCTATAGACACGAGAACTTCTCCTCTTGGTGCAGCCTTGCCCCTCTCCCTCCTCCTCCTCTCCCATGGTGCTTGGCGAAGCCCTGCAGGATTGCCACGCTCCTCCATCACCACCACGCCGTTGTGCTGCTGCTGGATGGAGTCTTCCTCAACCTCTCCCTCTCTCCTTGCTGGATCAAGGCGTGGGAGACGTCACCGGGCTGTACGTGTGTTGAACGCGGAGGTGCCGTCCGTTCGGCACTAGGATCTCCGGTGATTTGGATCACGACGAGTACGACTCCTTCAACCCGTTCTCTTGAACGCTTCCGCTTAGCGATCTACAAGGGTATGTAGATGCACTCTCCTTCTCTCGTTGCTAGTCTTTCCATAGATAGATCTTGGTGACTCGTAGGAAAATTTTGAATTTCTGCTACGTTCCCCAACAGATAGACCATGCTAGCACTGTATGTGCATATCCTTCCTACAAGATTGTCGTGTTTGTGTGGCAAATGCCACACCAAAGTTGAGTGTTGGATGTTTAAGCATCACACCACCATTTCATGCATATATTTGGACCACCTACTTGTGGGTGTGCTCTTACTACCTTCCCTCGCATGGTTTTCAGAGATGAGTCAATCCACAAGGCCCACGCGATCTACGCCTTTGACCGGACTCGAGAGGGGTTTGACCGGGGTGAACTCTACTTGGTTTGCGTTACGGTAGGTCATCGTGACATGCCACACCAAGTTTGTGCACATACCTTCTCAAGATTCCTCACCGGTAGTACTAAGTGCAGCACCTCTACAGGTGCAGAACCTTTATGCGGTATTTTTCGTGTTTATGAGGCAAGTTTCGCATCAAATGTTGCATTGGGTATGTATACATCACACAACACTTTCATGCATATATTTGGGACGCATGCTGGTGGGTGTGCTCTTTTGACTCTCCCTCGCACGGCTTTCAGAGATGAACCGATCTGCAAAGGCCTGCGCGACCTCCTTTGACTGGGCTCGAGAGGGGTTTGACCGGGGTTAACTCCTCGTGGTTTGTGTTACAGTAGACCATGATGACATGCCGAAATAATATTCAAGGATAAATGGAGAGAGATGGGAAAATTGAGGGCAAGGAAAATAAGGGTCATGAAAACTGTCGGGATAGAATGAGTGTGAAAGAGAAAAAAGAAATAATATTTAAATGGTAAATATATATGCAACCAAAATCATTTTAAAACTTATGTTCTTGCAAATTTTTTGCAAAGGATAAGCCGAGTGTATTCAGGAAGCACTCGGCTTATATTACATGTAAGCCGTGTGTCTGACGAAAGCACTCGGCTTATAAGGCGTATAAGCCGAGAGCCATGATGGGGCGCACGGTTTATAGACTGCTCCGTGACGACGCCGTCAACAACCTTCATTGTAGACACGTGGCAAATATGTTTGCCGAGTGTGCATTATAAGCCGAGTGCTTTTTTGTATAAATACCGTGTGCATTATGGAAGCCGAGGGCTTTTCGGGGCATACGGCTTACAAGACATTATAAGCCGAGTGCTTTTTGTTTGCCGGGTATTATTTATCTCACACTCGGTTTAGAGGACACATAAGCCAAGTACCCGATAAATAGCTCACGGCTTATAGGCTAACACACGGGAAAACGGAATTTTCCTGTAGTGATTCCGTATAGCTTTATTTTAGTCTGCCAAAGTGTGTACCAAATCTTGGAAATTTTCCTTATTTTTTGACTCTTCCGACTCGTCATGGCTTTGGAAAGTTAAGCCTTAATACAACAAGTATCTCACTGAATCAATGAAAGCATTAAGCCGGATTCGATTTTGCTATTTTGTAAGATCAGTTTGCTGAGCAACCTAAATTGACTGAACTTAATTCATCAAAACATCACATATTTTTACTATCACATTATGAAAGCTAATAACATTACCCTTACCCCCATAGCCTTGATCAATCAAAGTCCATGGAGATTTTTTTAGAAGACTAGGGCAAAATAATCACCATTGTACTGGGTATTAGGCTAGATAGAACATAGAAACGATAGAGAAGATGCGGTGATGTAATCTAATTACCTCAAGTTTTGGGATTCAATTGTTGCTGATGTCGATCTATGGCCGCTTACTTGCCACGGACATGCGGCGGCGGTCGAGTCGCTGAGCAACACGAACAGACGAAATGGGAGTCAGAGAAAGGAATAAACGGACGATGTAAAAAAGTAGATGATAGATGAGGCATGCCGCGGGTGGCTGCATGTTTGTGGACTCGCGTTTTCTTTTTCTTTTTCGAGCAAAACGGACTCACGATTTAGGCATGTGAATGGATTCGAGGGCTGTTGCCTTTTGAGCCCTTTGTTCCACGTGGGGTGTATTTGTTGGGGTCAACTAATATATTTTATCGAGTTCACATCATGTAAATTCATTCGGTTCACTTGAACCCAATAGCTCTACGCTGGCTCCGCCGCTGAACGCGCCGCGCCGGCGCGATCTCCGCCAAGTACACGGGTGCAGACTGCAAGAATCTCACAACCATTATTCTACGATGGATGGAATGGATGGACCAAGCGCATGAATTGATGGAGCAAGCACATGAGATGGTACTCCACCTGTTTCATAATGGAGTGCGTATACTTTTTTTTTAAGTAAGTATGGTAAACTTTTACCAAATTATAGAGAACTATTTACATCTATAGTATCAAGTATATAAATATGAAAGTATTCCCTCCATAAAGAAATATAAGAGCGTTTAGATCACTATACAGAAGGAGTACATCTTATGATGAAACCAATGATATATATTTGGATACGGGATGTGAATGTTTTTCTCTAAGAACTTGATTAAAATTTAACTTTTCAAAAAATCTGTACGAGGGACCATCAATTTGCTAACGGACGACCCTCACCTGGTTGGTGAAGCCAACGGCGAAGCCGAGGAAGATGCGGCCGATGACGAGCATGTAGATGTTGACGGCGGCGCAGTTGAGTATGGCGCCGACCAAGAAGAACGAGGCGCCGATGAGCATGGAGTTCCTCCTGCCCACCTTCCTCGTGACGTGGCCGGCGACCAGGCAGGCGAAGACGCCGGCGAGGTAGAGCGAGGAGACGAAGGTGGTGAGCACCTGGCTGTCGAAGATGCAGTAGGCGTCCTGCTGCGTGTTGTCCATCTTCTCGATGATCTCAGGGAAGAAGGCCTCCAGGAACGACCGCATCTGCGTCAACCCACCTGAAATTAAATTTTGACCGCGTGAGTAACTTGTTGGCCACTTGATCATCAAACTACTCTATCGCCAGCTCCATCTCCATCAATCAATGTCCACACGTTAATTTACAATACATCACAAGAGTTCAGTTTGAATTTAAGAGGACAAGATAGCAAGATGTCATGTTCTTGACCGCTAAAACGACGTCATATATATAACTCGTCGTCTCTGCTACAAATAAATAAAGATGAAAAACCTTCTACCATATCTCCATCAACTCGAAAGGTCCAAAGACAATCAGGACAGATACCCCATACCCATTCAACACGATGTATATATGACTCACAATCAAGTACAGTACTAGAAGAAGAACCTCGACTTTCGACTAGATGACTCACAATCAACACGATCTCTCTTTTTCTTTTTCTTTTTTTGCGGGTGGATGTATGACTCACAATCAAGTAGTACTATAAGTCAGCTGGACCCTCGACTGGATCTCAGTGAAAACAACTTGAAGAAGATCTTCCATGATTCATTTTTGGCCGGATTCACAGGAGTTATTAGCTCTCACAAAGCATATTACTTACTACAGTACTTGTCAGATACTCCCTCCGTAAAGAAATATAAGAGCGTTTAGAATGTTCTAAACGCTCTTATATTTCTTTACCGAGGGAGTAACATACTACGCTAGCTGTTTCCAATCATGATCATATTCCTTGCTAAGCGTCTTGGCGAGAAGAGGAAGAACTAACCAACAGAGCAGAAGAAGTTCATCCCAGCGCTGACTGACCTGTAATACTGATGTCGTAACCGAAATGAGCCCGCCGGAGGCCGCCATGAGGCAGCTCATCACCACCGTGAACGTGATCTCGCTGCTGTAGCCGGAGGCCGCGCCGGCGGCGTCCACCGCCAGAGCTCCTCCCCCTCCTGGCATGTTCAACGGCGTGCAGAGCTCTGGTTTGACTAAGAGGCGATTCTACAAGGCCGGGGCGGGAGACAGCTCAACGCTAGTGTCAGTTGGATGAGTACTTGTAGATGTTCTAGTAGCCACTGGCCACGGAGTCAACCATCCGTGCTTCGACTGACGGAAGAAGCCCAGCAATCCATTTCCATTTTCTAATTCTCTGGGTTTTAATTGATCCAGCTAGCAGCCGACGTCGCCCATATTCATTTTTCTTCAACCAGACTGCATGTGATCAGTATAGAGTACATAGTCTGAAAATGATGCAATGACAGCACCCTAGCGCCAGTAAAACTGCGTTGTCAATGTACCATTTTTATTTATTCCTAAAATATTAGCATAAGCAAACACTTTCAACAATTTGTACTTGCACCTTCATTTTCAGTTGTTATTTATTCCTAAAATTAAAAAAATATTACCTACCACAATTATCATTTAAAATATTGTACAATTAACAAAGCTAGTAAGGCGACTTCATCGATATGAGGCGTTTGTGGTGACTTAATCAATATCAAGATGTTGTGCCGGCTCAGTATCTCGAAGGTGCTCACAAATGCCGTGCCTATTTTGCCACAACACAGTATCTCGTGGGCGACTCAGAGAATATGTTAGGCCGAAAAATACGAGGGGAACTCTTGGTCCGAAGAGAGTAATATATTGTAGATGGTGTTGATTATTATTTTTAATATATATGTGTCTGGATAAGTTCACGTTTCGTATCCTGCAAAGTCAAATCTTGCAATTCAACTTGCATGACTATATTAACTAAACTTGCATGGTCAAATATCCGGATAAGTTCATGTGCTGGTTGGGCTTGTTGGGAGCTTGGGTGAAGACCTTGTCGTGGCCTTGGGTCTATCATCCACGATGGCGGCGGCTACAGGCGTCGTAGACCTTGGAGGCATTGTTGCGTCGCTACTGCATCCCTCCCACATGGATTCGGCTCCAGGGGGAAACCCTAGACCATGTGTTATTGAACTATTACAATGCCTTGTCGTTGTTTCCCCTCTCGAGGGCTTCGTCCTTGGAGCTGGGCATCGACAAGTGGGACTAGGGGGAGGCGTCGTTGTTGATGTCGAGGCTTTTGTGACAACGATGGCAGAGGCAAAGTCGGAGGTGTGACAATGGTTGCGGTAGTTGACTCTTCTCCGGCGTGTCTGTGGGATTTACCTCGGGTTGTTTTGTTGCGGTAAAGTTGAAGATGTGGCGGCGGGGCCCTGTGGCGACGGGACAGGTGGTAGGCCGCCCGTTCAGTAATCTTCTGCGGCGCCAACCGTGCATGGTTCTCCTTTTAGAGCTCTCCATCAGAGACGGAGATGCACTACCCTCCGTGCGCGTGGCTGGATATGGCACAAGTCTTCTTGTGCTTCCACACGGCCTCTATAGTGAGGGTTGGGTCGAAGTTCGTCTTCGACAAAGTCGGAGTCGCTTGCTCGGTGATTAGGGAGAGCAATGACCTGTTGGGGATGATGCCAGAGTGTATCTTGACGATGCCCTCTTTTTTAGGTGTGTGTGACGACAATGAAGCCGGAGTGTATCTTGACGAGGCTCTCCTTTTTTAGGTGTGTGGCGTATTATATTGTGCCACTCGGCGGTTTATGACGATTTTAGTCCGGTTTTCCGCTAATTAATTAAGCAACTCCTTTTTGCTTAACTAATAGACGACGGAAATCTTTTGCCTCCGTTTCAGGAATTTTTTTTGCATCCTCGGCTATCTTCACAATTCAACACAATTTGCACACTAAATAATCATAGACGAGCTGTACTGATGTCAGTTACGTTGACATTATCACAAATTAAGTTTATGACGAGTAATACAATAATTGATAGACAGGTTGATATAGACACATCCCACATGTGGAGTATATTATTTCCTCTACTTGTAAGCTCTACCGTATTTGTGGTACACCACATGCATCTTCTCTTTGAAAATGGGGAATTGGTACACCAGCGCACATGACTCTACTGACTTGGTCTGAGAATGACAAGAAGACACATCTTGATGCCATCATTGATTGCAGAGCACATATAAGTTTGAGATTCCACATTTCTGCATAGTTTAAACTTCAGACTACTGCAGTGTTTTGTGGATGATTTTGTACCATGTGTTTGGGTATATTATATAGTAAGTATATTACATGGATAGTCAACTTAGAGTTTTGAACTTGGGATAATCTCGAACAGGAACCATAACAGAGCGGCTATCTCCATCTTCAGTTGACGAGCGCTTAGAATTTTGCCACATTTCTGGATAGTTTGAACTTCGGATTATCGCAGTGCCTTGTAAGTGATTACTCCGTATGTGTTTGGATATATACAATAATAATAGAAGCACTGGCGCGCTTTGCTGTGCCGTTGGGCTGCTACGGTGATCAGTTGAAGTTAAGCTTGCTTCGCTTGCAAAATTACGACTATCTGAGCTGCTACCAATACCATTCATTTATTTTGGCAGCCGTTCCAGTAAAGAGAGAGAAACAGTATCGAGAATATAGTTCTTCGGAACAAGATTCAGTTGTATATTCTTGGTAAAGGAGAAGGAAAAGAAAAGATTCTTGCTGCTAGAGATAGAAACTGGAAGAAGAGAACAAAGTGGACAATCATGGTAAACACTTCCTCATTTATAAGTTCTATTAGTAGCAAAAATGTATCATGGAGAAATTCCTCCATCTAGCACAATTATTTGTGTGCTTCAACAGGTCAACGCGCAAGATGGAGATAAACCCAGGCTTCACTTCATATACATTAAATTTACCTAATATTCTCCAGAACCAGTATAACAGTTACCATCACCATTCCATTTTATTTTATTCTGATAGATGTCAAGATAACATATCATCTTGAAGAACCAGAGCTTAGCACTCTTGATGCCAACAATTCACCTGAGGTGGTTGGTACACTATGCACATTGGTTGGGCATGTCAAGTTTGGCGGGGATGAGGTGGCGCTAGTTTCCTCCATTTAGAAGAACAATATTGTCGTCAGTTTCGCCACCATACCAACAAAAGACTAGAGATCCAATTGCCTTCTTTCTCTGCTTTACTATGAAAAGAAAAATCATATTGTGGCACATATCACGAACTGGATCCAGTGTCAAGGCAGTGCAAATTACTGGACTAACATGAGTGCTTATGAGATTGAAGCATGGCTGAATATTAACATGCATGAATTGATTGCATTAAGAATTGTAAGCACCACAACGAGAGATGGAAATCTCTTGATACAGTACGTGGTGGCAAGCTCCAAAATTGGAGAATCAACTCAAACAAAAACTCCAGCAGTACAAGCACTTTATACTTACTCCTGACATATGCAAAGCAACAAGACGAGCAGTAACATCAGCAGCACAGGGTGATCCGACGAGTCAAACACGCTCATTAGGTCATGCCACCATCGGCCCCTGTCAAGTGTGATGCATAACGACTCGACAGTCAGACACAAACCGCAAAAAGAAGCCTAGGACAAGAATCCTACCACTGATACTAGTAAAGACGATATGTGTCAGCCTTTCATTCATCAGTGGCATATCCACAAAAGAAACCTTCGTCACAACTGAGAAAGGAAAATATCTCTGGTATTAAGAAAGCTCTGCTTCAGGCACCAGTTATCACCCCCTGGGACGATAACGTGATTTCCCTGACTTCGCTGTCAGAATTAAGGCACTCGCTCAAGAGCTCAACATGGAAGGGGTGGATCTTGAACAGATCTTTCGAGATCAGACCAAGTATGTCTGCGAGATCACCCAGGGCCGCAACCGCAGCCTTTGTCAAACTCTCATCCCTGACACATACATATATGATAAGGGGAAAAACACAATACCCGTATAACAAAAAGAAAGCAGCGAAAACAATGTGCACCTGCTTGGGTCTTTGTAGACAGCTTCAGTGAACTGAAATAGATGGCTGAGCTTTTGGGCCCTTCATACCCTGCAGTGCCGGAGTAAGCCTCAAATATTCCATGTCTCAGCTGGTTATGGTGAACAATCGTATCTTCGTTGCTCTAATCCAAAACAACGAGCTCGGCAGCTACTTGAAGCACTGGCATGGCATATTGCAGGTATTTCTCGACATTCTCGCCAATAGCAAGAGCTATGTCTCCAAAGCATGAGAAAGTTGGAGGTCTGACAGGCCGGTGAAGCATTGAACTTGCAAGATCCTTGAAAAGAACAAGCATAATGCAATCACATCACAGAAAGGCTGAATTTTATCTTCAACGGCACGGCAAATATCACCCATCACCCATACAGAAATGGAGCATATTTAGTATAGTTCTGCAAGCCTGCTTCACGAATGCCATAAGCAACTTCACGAATGGCAAGCATTGGTTTTTCATGTACAGCAGAACTGGGGCAAGCAAAGACACAGGGAAACAGAAACATCAACTGATCTCTGGGAAATTACGGACATCACATCAGAGTTGCTCTGTTTCTGGATGATGACCTGCAGTACACCACACAACAAAGCCTGTAGATCACTCTGCTTCTCCCTGTCACCAGGCAAGAGTATTTGGAGTTAAAATGTCAGGTTCAGTCTTTTCATGATCCCCTGACATAGCTGGCCTATAATGCTCGAAGTTTCAGCTATATTGCTAACTCTCATAACCTCATTCGACACTTCAAAAGCAAACGTGCAAAGCCTCAAATGGGTAGTACCAGCACGATCTGAAGCACAAAGGAGCACAGCGATGACATTAGGGAGATAGGGTGTAAGCAGAGATGAGCTTGACTCAGCATCTTCATAACCTTGGACAAAACAACATATGGATCCACAGACATTCTTGGCCACATTTGAAACATCTTGCTACTCTCCAGCAACAGTCATGATTGGTTTGCATTTGTTATAACTGGAATTCCACTGGCTGGAGAATGCAAAAGCTCAAACATCCATTGAAGGGTCCACGCGGTGGAGACTTTTACCTGGTTGTTTGGATCTTTCATTGAGTTGAACAAGAAATCAAGTCTAGCCTGCATCAGGGGGGTAAGCTTCTCAACAGAGGGACCTTCAAGGATAGAGCTAAATGCAAAAGTAGCTGCCTCGCGACAATGCCAATCCAGGTTTGTGATGTTAACCTTAATAAATGGCATCACAAGAGGGACAATTGCATCACCAACAGTTCTAGCGATGACGCCAAGGCACTTTGCACCACTCATGGAAATGTTCCGCACATTGTCAGCGTGCTCATGATAACCCTCTTGATTCAACAGAGTTTCGAGCAGCATTGGAACAAGTAAAGGGACGGCCTTTTCAATGAAGCATTAAATTACACTAGAGTTCGCATCATCTTCTTGGAGTTTAAACTCTTAATCACAAACAGTTCTCCATAACTTGATAGCTTGAACTGCAACTGGTTCCTCATCTCCTTTGACAGTGCTCGCAGTTCAAAAGCTGTATGCCTGATCTCCACATCTTAAGATACAACAGTATCACAAATTACTTTCACTATATAGCTCCTCCCCATAACGTTTGCAAAGTTGCTTTCAGCAAAATCAAGAGTGTTATATACTCCCTCCGTTCCCAAATACTTGTCTTTCTAGGCATTTCAAATGGACTCAACATACGGATGTATGTAGACATATTTTAAAGTGTAGATTCACTCATTTTGCGCCGTATGTAGTCACTTGTTGAAATCTCTAGAAAGACAAGTATTTAGGAACGGAGGGAGTAGAACTTTAACTGCTGCAAAGACAGACTTCAACACTTAGCTCTGCCTGATTCACTTCACTGAACAACAGCAGGCACTGATCCTGCTCCAAGTGCTCAGGAGGAAACTCCTCACAGACATACCCCAGCACCTCTAGTGTTCCTTGCTGCACTGCAGTAGATGCGCCGTGCTGTGCCATGTTGCCCAGTAATTTGGCAATGAGGTCTCAATGGATGCAACCTTTGAAATGACTTGTGATGAGGCCTGCCTCGCATGAGGCATTAAAAATTCTAGTGTTCTCAACAATGACTCCTTAATCTTTGACTTTGACAGATGGATCCAGGGTGACCCTCTGTTGAATCAGCAGCTCTTTCTTTGCAGAATCCGTTGTGTCCAACGAATTCTTAAGGATAATACCAGCAACCATTCTAGACTCTGGTGGCCTTTCATCACTTGACATCTCTACTGATAGGGAGAGGAGAAAGCTGGGAAGATTCTGCTCCTGGAACAGCTTCAGATCGCCTTCCGCTACCACCTAAGATTGCCGTCCATAGATTGGGCAGCTAGCAGAATCTGAGCTCTATCAGTAGTTGTAGTAACTGTGCAAACAAACATCAAGCAACATTCCTAAGGGCATCCATTAACTGAGCAGAATATGAGTTAGCAAGCAAAGTTCAGAAACAAAAATAATTGCCCACAAATAAATAAATAAAGGGCATCCGTGAGCACTCCTAAGGGCTAGTTTGACCTAGCTTAGTCTTAAAATGTAAGTGACTTCATCTGGATTAAGCTCAGCATTGATAAGATTAACCCTACTAGGTTGTGGAAGTGCTACTTGTATTCGGAAGTTCCCTTGTACTCGCTGTGCTTTCTCCAGTTCTCTTATCAATCAAACTCTCCTCATTTTATCTTATATACCTAAGAGAGTTATCCCCACTAACTTATTTATCTCAACATGCAAGCATGCCACATCACCATACAATTATGAATGGGATAATGCCCACCTCAACATGCCACCATGCATGAGAAAAAAAAAAACCACCACATTCTACAATGCATGGGGAATTTTTTTCCATTCTATTATTCTATTTATATTCAATAAATATTTTACAACTATACATAATCAAATATAGCAAGTCGTATGTATTTTTAATTTTGGTTCACATGTTATTAATCTATAAACATTTATATTCCACACAGTTAAATCTCATTGAAATATATTGCAACCGACTCCCGCAGCAACGCGCGGGGTATCATCTAGTTTATTAAATTTACCAGCAGAAGTAGCGCCCCTGTCACTACAACAAAAAAATTATAACCACAAAAACAAACCAAAAACAGGGTAGCTCAAGATATATCACCAGAAGTACTAGTTTCCTGTCACTACAATAAAATATAGCATAGATTTTACTACCGAAAACAGGGTACAACATAAACTCTTCTGCTGACATAAGAAAGTTAGCCAAGTCCAGCAAGACAGGTAGGGAAGCTATGGATCAGCTGCTGCAGAAGGACCATCGCCACCTTGATGAGCTTCAGTTTGTGCCCTTTTTTGTTTGTCGCCGTTCAGCGCATGACAAGGATCAAGCATACAAGCTTTCATCTCACTAACTTCTGAAGATAAGACTGAGAAGAGAACCTCCATTGTGTAAAGTCGCTTCTCAATTGCCTCGAATCCTTTCACAACTTTCTCGTGCAACCCCTCTATCAGTTTTGAAAGTTGAGCATTGCTGGCAACCGTTGAATCAGGATTAACTGGTTCAGGATTAACTGGTTGCGGTGGCTGATGAGAATAGGACATGGGCTGCTGGTGCTGCACCTCTATAACTTCATGCTCAGCTGAGGCAGCACGTTGTTCACGATTCAAGCTTGCAAGGTGCAGGGAGTACTTCTTGAGGCAGCATTTGGTATCAATGTTTGTAAGGTCACACTTCAGATGGCGAAGAAGACAAAATATAAGAGGTGCATATGGCAGTGCATGATTTACAGTATCAATGGCCTCACACATCTCACTGAGGAGGAAATGAGCAATGTCAAACTGCTTTCCGTGGTAAATGGCATAGGCAAGCTTGAGAAGCATGGTGGTGCATCCACCTCGATTTCCTGATTTAGGAAAAATTGTATGTCGATTTATCCTTTGGATGAGATCAACTTCAGTTTTAAGATCTCTAACTAGACCAATGTCGGGATTAGGTACTCGAAAGAGAGAATAAACATCAAAATCATCCCATGTGTGCAAAACAAGGCTGCCAGCTCTAGGCTCAATCAGCAAGGCCTTTTCAAGATCTTCCTTGGTAGCAAAACAATGCTGTGAGCCTATCATGAAATGCATTTCCCTGCGATCAGGATCCACGTAAAGGGTGCCATAAAATTGTCTCACGACGTCTTCATTCCAAACCCAAGATGGATTGTTGCTGGTTAGACCTTTGAGACCAAGATCCTCATACTTAGTGGACAAATCAAAAGGGCAAGTTTCAGCATCAGCTATATCCGACCACTCCACAAATCTATGCTTAAACACTTTCTTCTCATGACAGAACTGATCATATAGCTCTTTTTGTCTGTTGTCCCAGAAATTGCAGTCAGGAGAGGTAGATCTAGCAGCAACATAAGGATTACGTTGCTTCTGCCTCTTAAGTTCAGGATACCTCAAATGGCCCGATGTCCTCCTCTTCCTCAGCTCCTTCCTTTCCCTATCCATGGCTTTATGCCTGTAAGTGTGGAAAAAAACGCCAAGACTAAGTACTCCAGGTAACAGTTACTCACTAGGTGGCATAACTTTAGAGCTATTGCACAGTAATTTGTCCTTACGAATTCAGCATTTATTTATGTACATCAAATCAAATATCTAGATGATGTGTATAGGATGAGGTGCGGAGCAATTGTCAGCATTGGATGCTAGATGGTTGACAAGAGGTTAATCATTGCATGACAGAAGTCGCAACTGGGAGCAACTAACAAAAAGGACCAAAACAGGGCATCGATGTAAGCTACTGTAGTTATGTGTCAGCACAAGAAAATAGAGATACCAGTCAAGTGAAAAAACAGAAATTTTGCTTGGATTTCAACTTTTATTAAACCAGGACATCATACATTGTTCTTCAGGGGAGCAATTTCCAATCAAGAACAAATGCAGACTGGAAAACCCTTGTCTTCGGAAGGGGATTTGAGTCCCCTTACCCTAAACCTAGGCCATGGTCCGATGGAACGGAAAAATATGGAGAAGGGGGCAGGGATGTACCAATCAGAAAGAACGTTGGCGACGGCTCGACCTTGGGGTGGCGACCAGAAACTCCAAGACGAGGGTATGAAGCCGCGGCCTTCGTACTACCAGCAGCTAGGGTTTGAGAACGGAGACCCACCAAAGTCTTGCGCGGACGAGACGAGCGACGCGGGGGGGGGGGGCGCTCCGGCCTCACCCCAGGGGAGGGTTCGCGGCGGCGCGCAGCATAGGTGGCCCACACTCGGAGAGGAGGCGGCGGCGATCTCAGAGCATCTCCAGTTTCCAGCAGATCTCCTTTGTCCGAAAAAAACAGTACTCTCTTCGTCCCAAAATAAGTGTCGGGCAGACTTGTTCGCATCAACTCCTCCAGATCCTTTATTATATTTTTTTCTCTCCACGCCCTCTATTCTTTTATTATTATTTTCTATACTCTTAACCTAAGCAAAAAGAATATGAGTTACTTAAAATATTTTAAATCAAATTGGTACTTTCATTTTCTTGTTCTACTCATTCGCTCAAAACAGAAAACAACATTGTCGACGTAATGGGAAAAGGGATTTCGGGGATTCCCAAAACATGGTGGAGTGGGCCTCCCAAAGATCTATCTGCATAAAAAAGATTAAGTCATCGGGAAGACACAAAGGGCTTGGAGGTTTGGTTGCCCCGAGCACCAAAGAAGTAGGTGTCCCAAGCATCAAGGGAATGTGTGCCCCGAGCATTGTATGTGTGACAGGAACAACCAGAAAATGAATGGTGCCTCAAGCACGACATCTGACAGAGTTACGAAGAAGCAGAAGCACCTTGATGCATTCCCGAGCACTAATAGGACCCTGAGCACGACCAAAGCCTCTGGGCATGGCTACCTCGGGCGCAAGCAACCTTGTGAGGCAAAACAAACCTTCTCACATCACATTTTATGCAATATCAGGGCATGGTCGACCAGCGCGTTAAATGCCAAACATGCTATCTACGGTAACCCATCACATATTGCATATTAATAGTGTTTTTAAGAGTTTATCACCTATCACACTGACAAGACTACACATAATCACTTTTTTTTACTAAATAGCGCATGCAGTATTGTGATTCTGTCAGTCAAGATGATGACACATGGGCCCTAGAAGGACGTCGGCGACTAGGAGCATCCCTCGCCTGATGACGTGCAGGTTCTAGGCTATCATTGGCCTCCCTTCCTTGGTAAGTACCGAGGCAGACGCAAGAGAACTACGACTAAATCGTTTTGTATCTTGTGTGTGGGAGGCCATTGGGATCTCCCCAACACTATATAAGGAGAGGGGCATGGCCATTAGAGGGGGATCGAACTCTTTGATAGCCACTACTAGTGAAGAAGTAAGAGAATGAAGGAAGAAGGAGAAGGGTGCTTGGGGTAGCTAAAACATTCCCGAGCACCATCTGTATCAACCATGAGCACTCATCTCGAGCTTTTAATCTGCTATACCATAATCCATCGAACATTCATTAAGCAGGAATAGGGATTACACCTTTGGGTGGCCTGAACCTGGGTAATCGCTTGTGTCACTACTTATTTAGTTCATGGAATTCTTAGCCCATGGCTGAATCATAAAAGGGGTTCTCCTGAACCTTAGATGGCGAGGGTTTCACCATCGACAAACATACATAGAGTAACTTGTAATAATACAAACTAAATCGGTATTTTTCCTTTCTTTATCCTATGCATTCCCTCACTCAACTTGCTTCTTGTTTTTTTCACCCATATATATTCCAAATTTGTAGCATCTTGCAGTGATATGGAAATGGATCATTTTTTGTTTGGCATATTAAAGTGTACACTCTTGGATTTAGGTTCCCCAAATTACAAGGAAATAAAATATCCAACCGAGGTCTTGGATAATCCATTAGGGTATAACATTTGATAATACTAAATCTTCCTATGAATGTTGTCAAGGATGGACGGAAGTAACTGGTCTCGAGCTCATATGCTCTTGATATCTTGGGCGTTAGCTAATGCATAGGGATATGGGCCAATTCTTTATACAGTTCGTTTTGAAGTGCTGGTAATTGCGCACTGTGCGGGAATACATATGTGTGTCAGGGCGAGAGGTGGGCCAGCTGCTTGGCGGCCGTCACCGGATGACGGGCTGAGCCGTGGCCCAGAATCGTATTTGTCTGTCTGATCCGTGGCTCAGATATCACTTTCCGTCAAGGGCGGCAGCCTCGAAACGAATGCAGACCCACGCTATTCTTCCCCAACGTGGCCGCCATTTTCGGTATCTGATGAGGGAGAGAGGGAGGAAGTTGGAGAACAGGCGACCAACGCTAATGGAGTTCCCTATGCAGCCAATCAGAAGGTATGAGTGCGTTTTTTTTGCAAACTTTGCGTGCGATTTGAAGGGCGGAGCTCAGAGGGTTGGGGTTTATTTGCTTTCTGTGCCACAAATCCACGCTGATTGAGGAGGTAGGAGAGAGTCTGCTGCCGGAAGGTTCGCCGGCGGACGGTGGTGGAGGTGTTGTTTCTGGTCCACACGAGTGTAAGCGGCAATGGGCGGATATGCGTGGCATCTCTGCACCGGCGGCGATGAGCGAAGATGGGCGAATCTGCAGTATGGCAGCAGTGTGAAGGGACAACTCGCTTCCATATTCTGAGCTCTCTACGGGGAAGATGAATCCTCAGACTCCGTGTTGGAGTAATAGGTTAGGGGAACTAAATTTAAAATTTGATCTGTGCTATGAAGAATTTCAGTAAACATATTTTCAGTCTGTTTGTGGCCGTGCAGTGTTTGCTAAATTTTTGGTATGGCAGTAATCCATAGTATGATATGCATTAGTGTGAGGACTTATGTTTAAAGCGGTTAATCTAATCTAATTAGGCTTTATGTGAGTTAGTAGTTTGAACTGCAACTAGATGGTAGTTTATCAATTTGGTTGATACAAATCATATATAATCCCTTTCAGGTTGAGAATTGGTGCAGCTGCTCCTAGCAGGACACCCCAAACTGCATTGTTTGTGTAAAACCCAGCTGAAAATGTTACTCTGGTGCTAGGTACTACTTTAACTTGCTGGGTGAAGCATATGAGGTGAGCCTTGATCAAGTTCCTTGATTTCTGTTTGATCTGTGGCTTGGAAAGGTCGCTTTCCGTCAAAGGGCGGTAGGCGTGGATTGAATACAGGGCGAGTTCTTCCCTGACGCAGACATCATTTTGGAAGTTCAGAAGCATGGGAGGGAGGGAGTGGAAGAACAGGCGACCAACGGCGATGGCTTTCCTGATGTTCCGGCGGTTAAGCTTTTGTGATTTGTCTCTCCTAGATCCACTCTGATTGAGGAGGTAAGCAACTGCACCAACCAGATCACCGAGATCAGATATGATAAGATGAGATGTACATGCACTGGGGTTAGATGTAGATAGATCATAGATCCATGGTCCTGTCAGCTCTTCACCAAATGCATGCACTGCTGTAGCAGTAGTATTTGGTGGAATTCATGTGCACTGTTACTTGTTTTCTGGGAAAAGAAGAATGAGAAATAGTGCATACCTGTTGTATCCCCTTTTTGTGTGTATAAATGTTGTCCAATTTTCAGAGGATATCTGCAGTTTGGTGCCAGTTAGCTAGCTTTGTTCATAGGCTTTTATTTGTTCAGTACAGGAATGGTAGTTACTTCCGCTAGCTGTTTGGTTTTAGTTTAGTTTGCACCGCCCGATGAATCTACTAATTGGTGAGTAAAAACAAATAAGAAAAACATGGGACTCATCTTAATTAGGAGACACATATCATCTAGAGATGTCCTACCAGCTCCAAGTGTGTTGCGCTCTAATTGAACTCATGGTTAGGTATTGCTAACTAACCATCGAGTCCTTCTTTGTTTGTCACTGCAGATTCCAAAACTGTGAAATAGGAAGATAGATTTCTCCAGTGCTCTCTAACTTTAGCAAATTTACTATAGGCGCACATATTGTACTGTTTCACAAATATGCCATGCCATGCTACAGTGTTTTATAATCTCTATCATTCACATGGAAATCTGTTTACTATGCATTCACACCATATATAAGTACAAATCATGTTGCATTGGCTGGTTAACCCCTCGATCTGTTTGTCCCTGCCTGCATTTTCTCACATTGTTCGTGTATGATGAAGGCACCAAATAAGATACTTGCAATAGTTTGTCAAAATACAGCTCTGTATAGTAGAGATAGCACCACCAGCTAAACCCCTTCTTCATAGGGAGCTCTCATCTGAATCTTTTCATTTTATTTGATGCATTCTGGACCCTATAGTGGAATGAGGCTAGAGGTGACATGTCATTTTAGAATAAATCAATTTTGATCGATAGTTGACACTGTAGTTTATGTTCTATTTGCAGTGGATTTCGAGATACGAGCCATGATAGTGTACGTTATTGCTGACTTACTGTACACTCTAGCATGCTCCTATTATAGTTTTAGAAAGCTATGATATTTACTTTCTAATTATGTTACCCATTTCTTGTTAGTTTTCATCAAGTTTTCTATCTTCACTAACATGTTTTTATTTAATTTCAGTCAAGTTATTAAGAAAGCCCAAAGAATATCGTTGTGAAGATTCCGGCGGAGATGATAATTCTAACAAGTTGTGAAGCTGGTGCTGGAGAAATGTCGCCGTGAAGCTCATCCTTTTGTTGTGTTTGTCAATGGTTGCTGGGACACCTTGTGTGAGGTCAAACTAATCTTCGACTTGAAACTTGGGCACCTTGCACTCTCTTTCTCAACTTACGACTGTCGATCAATGCTTAATGCTACTCATCTCTTTAATTATGAACTATACTATTTACCGTATGTCTGATGTAATGTTAAATATAGAGCAGTGCAGCCTTTTCTGAGCACGCATATGATTCTGCAGCTATATGAGGTTGTCAGCGTGAGTAGGCAGCTTAAATACATACTCCCTCAGATTTGCGTTTGAGTTTGCCTGAATCAGATGGGGGCGGCGGCTGGCGAGAATCTTGCGTGGAGCGTGGGAGGTGGGGTACTAAATGGGCCGAGTCAGACGGTCGTCGTTAGAGTACGACGTCTGAGCCGTGGACCAGAACATGTCGACGCGTCTGAGCCTTCACATGTTCGTCGGCGGGCGTCACATTAATTAGGATAGGTGCTATGGGCCAGGGACTGAAATAAGAACGAATATACTAGTTGAAATACACTGCCAGATACATGGGCAAGTGCGAATCTGGAGGCAAACGAGCGATGGGGATAGCGAGTGCATCTGAGCTCGAGCTCAGAATAGCACTTTCGAGGATGGACCCTTTACATAGGTGGTGAGATTGGATTGGGAAGGTGGAGATAATAGGTGAAGGTATATATGAGCCATGATTCGTGTTGAACCCCCTAGAATATGTATGTCCATGTCGTAATGCACGGACAGTTAGCTAGTCTTAGTATAGGATGAGTTAGCCTGAAAAACACGCCCCAACAGATCGCAATTCTTTAATAATTTGTTGGTGATAAAAACACCTCATCAGATCCAAAGAGGAGCATGGGCTGCGCGATGCGCAAAGCCAGTTGTAATGTTTAAACAAGGAGAAAAGACTCTCTAAGGGCCTCTTTCATTCAAAGGTTTTTCATTAAAAATAAAAAGATAGAAATATAGAAATATTTCCTATAAAAAGTTTAACATGATTGAATTTTTTTTAGATGTTTGATTTCTTGGGTTTGAATTTTATAATATTTTTTCTAAAGATTTCTTGTGCTACATTTCATAGAAATTTTAGCATTCACTCAAACCTTTTGCGAATTTGATGAACATTTTTTGAAAATGACAAACAAATTTGAAAGGATGAACAAATTTTATATTTTGATGAACTTTTTTAAAATCCTGGTGAACTAAATTTAAATTCAATGGACATTTTTTGAATTTGATGAACACAAAAAGTGGTGGATTTGAAAAAAATCGCAAAAAAAGGAAAACAGAAAAGAAAACAAATAAAAAGGGAGGGGTACGCGCTACCTCGATCACGAGCGCCATACATGCCAGGAGCTCCTATTTCGCGTGTGGGGCGCTGGCGAACATGCGAGCGCGCACCCACTCCCCTCCCGCGCGCACCTCATGGGCCAGCCCATAAGCGGGGTTGGGCGCCCCAGTTTTTTTATGCCGTATTTTTCGTTTTTAACCCCCCCCCCCCCCTTGTTTTTTCTTCTTTAAAACAATTCAGAATATGAAAAATGTTCAAATTTTATGGCGGAAAAAATGATTTTTGGGAAAATGTTGCAGAAATCAAAACATGTTTGTGATTTAGAAAAAAACTAATGATTTAAAAAAAGCTCACATATTGAAAAAATGTTTATGAATTAAAAAACATAAATTTCTAATTTGTTTTTTACTAATTCAAAATCCGATGAACATTTTTTGAACTTGATGAACAAAAATTGTATTCAAGAACATTCTTTCTTGAAAAATGGATGAACAAAATTAGAATTAAATGATTTTTTTGAAAAACCAAATATTTTTTTGAATAGGATGATTTTTTTAAAGAAAATGTGAACACATTTTGAATTTGGTGAACTTTTTATTTCGATTAACATTTTTTGAATTTGATAAACTATTTTTTAATTTGGTGAACAATTTTTAAATTTGATGAACAAAATTTGAATTCGATGAACATTTTTTAATCTGATGAACAAAATAATGTTCACGGATTTAAAAAAAAATACGCAAAAAAGTGAAGAAATAAAAAAGAAAAGACAGTACAAAAGCAGAAAATAATAAAGAAAGGAAGAACAGAAAAGAAACAACAAGGAAAACAAAAACAAAAGAGGAAACAAAAAATAAACTCGGTTCAGGAAAAAGTTATAGAACCTTCCCATACCAGGCGAGAATGCACGTGAAAATCCCGGAAAAACTACGCCGGCCCATGTGCGAACAATTCAGCATGGGGGTACGCGTTAGGGCATAGACAGCGCCCTATGCGCCAAATTGGGAAGGTGGAGATAATAAGTGAAGGTATATAAGATTTCCCCTCGAAATCACTAGTTGATGAGTACTCCTTTCAAAGATCACTTTCAATCTCAGGAGTTTTTCATTTTTTTTCATATATCTATTTATTACATGTAGTATTGGCTCCTTCCTTCCGCTTCTCGGGTCGCTCCCGCGGGCGGCCAGGGGGGGCAAAAACCTAGCTGTCGCCAGCGCAGATCCACCGGTCATCTTTCCCTCGGCAGCGGAGGGGCACTTCCTCCTCCCGTCTGAGCTCCAGCAACACGGGTTGCTCATCCCGGCGGGATCCAAGGCAGGACTCCCGCGCCGGTGCGCGCACGGGCTGGGACGGCCACGTTCGAGCGCGGGGAGGCACGTGTAGGGCGGCGCACACTACTAGGGAAAACCTTCGGGGTTTGCCAGCCATTCGGGGTAGCGAACCTCGCGAATAACTCCCGCTGCCTCCAGTTTGCGGGTTTCTTGGATGATGAAGGCCTGCTTCTCCATGGACTGCCGCCTTGCCTTCTGCTTCACAGGGTGTACATTGGGGCACACATTCAGGTGATGCTCAATCACCTCGCTTGGGACCCCCGCTAGCTGCTTGGGTTCCCATGCGAACACCTTCTTGTTCAAGCGCAAGAACCTCACCAACGCCTCCTCTTGGTCGGGGTCGAGGTTGACACCTATGGTGAAGGTGGCTCCCGAGGACCCGTCTTCCTCAACTGGCACCTGCTTGGTCTCCGCCTTATCCTGAGTGAACATCTGCTTATTTTTGGTCGGTGCAACTTCCTTGGCCTTGGAGGCGTCTGTGTCGGCAGGCTGCGCCGCCGCGGCGGCCTTAAGGGCAAGCTTAAGCGCCACAAGAGCCTCCTTGGTATCTCCAGCTATGGTGAGGACGCCCTTGCTTCCGGGCATCTTCATGAGGTTGTAGGCCGGATGGGTTGCTGCCATGAACTGAGCCAGGGCAGGGTATCCAAGGACGGCGTTGTACGGGAGGCCGATGTGAGCAACGTCGAAGTTGACCAGCTCCATGTGGTAGTTGTGGCGGGTGCCGAAGGTCACGGGAAGGCGGGTCTGCCCCAGGGAACGGGAGGAACCGCCTCCGACGCCTGAGAAGGGCTTGCTGGGTCGAAGCCGCTCCAGCGGTACGTGGAGGAGGTTGAAGGCCTCCACCAAGAGCACGTTGAGGCCAACACCGCCGTCGATGAGGGTTTTGGTGACGGCCACTTGGCAGATGGTGGGCGCGCAGAGCATCAGGAGCACACCCGAGCAGGCGGTGGTGATGGGGTGATCTTCCGAGTTGAAGGTCAGGTCAGCCTTGGGCGCCACCCAACCCAGGGGAGCTCCTTGCCACGCGAGGACGGCGCTGATCTGGCAAAAGAGCGGCTTGGTGTGGCAGTCTGAGGGTGGCGCTTGCGAGCCACCCAGGAAAGTTGCGACGATCGGGGGCGCCGACGCTGCGTAGTGGGCGAGGAAGAGGTCGCGCAACTCCTCCAAGGAGGCCATAGAAGACGCCGGCAAGTTGAGCAACCAAGCACGCGAGACGCTAGTGAGGGCCATGGGAAGCCAGTTGGCCATGACCTTGTCGTCGCCCCCGGCCTTGAGGACGGCCTCCTCATACGCCAGCAGGAAAACCAACGGGTCCGCCGTGCCATCGTAGCACGGCGGCATCTCTGGCTTGAACTTGGGCGACCACTACACCCGCCGTAAGGCGGGGGCCAAGGCTCGGAGCCCCCTGGCCCTAGCACTGGCATCGGTCGCCGGGGCCGAAGGCGCGATGTCCGCCATGAGGGCGAAGCGCGGTGTTGGCGGAGTACGGGTTGACGGAAGGAGAGCTCCGGCGCACCCCTACCTGGCACGCTAAATGTCGGATTCAGGGTTCCGACAAAACCCTTGAGGTTCGAACACTGGGGTGCGCACGAAGATTTCCCCCTACCGAATCTCGCTCTTAGCCTCAACGCGGTCTCTAAGCTTAGCTCGATGAACTCACAACACAAGATACACAAGATTTATACAGGTTCGGGCCACCGTTGTGGTGTAATACCCTACTCCTGTGTGGTGGTGGACTGGTGGTGGATTGCCTCTTGGGCTGATGATGAACAGTAAAAGGGAAGAATAGCCTCCTGAGGAGAGGTGTTCTTGGGCTGGTGTAGTGTTCTACTCGTTCTGGTCTCGGTCCAGATGAGATGGGTCGATCCCCTTCTACTGTGGTGGCTAGTCCTATTTATAGAGGCCTGGTCCTCTCCCCAAATATCGAGCGGGAAGGGATCCAACAACGACCAATTTGAAAGGGAACAGCTAGTACAAGCTATCCTGCCTAAAGGTGGTCTTCGTCTGTCAAAGGCGCTAGTGGTGATGCCGTCTTGGGCTCCACGATGACCTCCGTCCTGCTGGTCTTGGTCTTGTTGCACTGATATGGAAACCTTTGCCTGATGCCTCGGTACTCCGCGCATGTGCTTGCCCCCTTAGCACCAAAGGGGAAACGAGGACACTGCGCGCGCTGGCGCCCGCCTGGCCTTGGTCGTCATGGCTTGCGTCACGGGAACCTCACGATGTACCTTTTGCCTTGATCTCTCCGCCTCCCTTGCCAGCCTTCCTGGTGAGGCCGCTCCTGAGGAGGCCTTGTGTCGTCCGCCTCGTGAGGCATGGCCCCTCATGAGGGTCTTGAGTGTTGGTTGATGAAGACGGGTCATACTGGGCCACTGGGGAGCCACGCCGTGGGCCGCAGGCAGACAAGTCTTGAAGGAAATATGCCCTAGAGGCAATAATAAAGTTATTATTTATTTCCTTATTTTATGATAAATGTTTATTATTCATGCTAGAATTGTATTAACCGGAAATATAATACATGTGTGAATACATAGACAAACATAATGTCACTAGTATGCCTCTACTTGACTAGCTCGTTAATCAAAGATGGTTAAGTTTCCTAACCATAGACATGAGTTGTCATTTGATTAAGGGATCACATCATTATGAGAATGATGTGATTGACTTGACCCATTCCGTTAGCTTAGCACTTGATCGTTTAGTATGTTGCTATTGCTTTCTTCATGACTTATACATGTTCCTACAACTATGAGATTATGCAACTCCCGTTTACCGAAGGAACACTTTGTGTGCTACCAAATGTCACAATGTAACTGGGTGATTATAAAGGAGCACTACAGGTGTCTCCGAAGGTACATGTTGAGTTGGCGTATTTCGAGATTAGGATTTGTCACTCCGATTGTCGGAGAGGTATCTCTGGGCCCTTTCGGTAATGCACATCACTATAATCCTTGCAAGCAATGTAGCTAATGAGTTAGTTGCGGGATGATGCATTACATCATGAGTAAAGAGACTTACCGGTAACGAGATTGAACTAGGTATTGAGATACCGACGATCGAATCTCGGGCAAGTAACATACCAGTGGCAAAGGGAACAACCTATGTTGTTATGTGGTTTGACCGATAAAGATCTTCACAGAATATGTAGGAGCCAATATGAGCATCCAGGTTCCTCTATTGGTTATTGACCGGAACGTGTCTCGGTCATGTATACATAGTTCTCGAACCCGTAGGGTCAGCACACTTAAGGTTTCGATGACAGTTATATTATGAGTTTATGAGTTTTGATGTACCAAAGGTTGTTCGGAGTCCCAGATGTGATTACGGACATGACGAGGAGTCTCGAAATGGTCGAGACATGAAGATTGATACATTGGAAGCCTATATTTGGATATTAGAAGTGTTCCGGGTGAAATCAAGATTTTACCGGGAGGTTACCGAAACCCCCCGGGGGCTTAATGGGCCATAGTGGGCCTTAGTGGAGAAGAGGAGAGGAGGCCAGGGTAGGGCCGCGCGCCTCTCCCCCTAGTCCGAATAGGACAAGGAGAGGGGGGCGGCGCCCCCCTTTCCTTCCTCTCTCTCCCTCCTCTTTCCCCCCTTCTCCAAGTCGAACAAGGAAGGAGGGAGTCCTACTCCCGGTGGGAGTAGGACTCCCCTTAGCGCTCCTCCTCCCTGGCCGGTCGCCCCCTCCCCCCTTGCTCCTTTATATACGGGGGCAGGAGGGCACCTCTAGACACAACAATTGATCTCTTGATCTCTTAGCCATGTGCGGTGCCCCCCTCCACCATAGTCCTCCTCGATAATATTGTAGCGGTGCTTAGGCGAAGCCCTACGACGGTAGAACATCAAGATCGTCACCACGCCGTCGTGCTGATGGAACTCTCCCTCGACACTCGGCTGGATCAGAGTTCGAGGGACGTCATCGAGCTGAACGTGTGCTAGAACTCGGAGGTGTCGTAGTCTCGATGCTTGATCGGTCGGGCCGTGAAGACGTACGACTACATCAACCGCGTTGTTCTAATGCTTCCGCTTTCAGTCTATGAGGGTACATGGATGACACTCTCCCGTCTCATTGCTATGCATCACCATGATCTTGCGTGTGCGTAGGAATTTTTTTGAAATTACTACGTTTCCCAACAGTGGCATCCGAGCCTGGTTTTATGCGTAGATGTTATATGCACGAGTAGAACACAAGTGAGTTGTGGGCGATACAAGTCATACTGCTTACCAGCATGTCATACTTTGGTTCGGCGGTATTGTTGGATGAAGCGGCCCGGACCGACATTACGCGTACGCTTACGCGAGACTGGTTCTACCGACGTGCTTTACACACAGGTGGCAGGCGGGTGTCAGTTTCTCCAACTTTAGTTAAACCGAGTGTGGCTACGCCCGGTCCTTGAGAAGGTTAAAACAACACTAACTTGACGAACTATCGTTGTGGTTTTGATGCATAGGTAAGAATGGTTCTTGCTCAGCCCGTAGCAGCCACATAAAATTTGCAACAACAAAGTAGTGGACGTCTAACTTGTTTTTGCAGGCATGTTGTGATGTGATATGGTCAAGACGTGATGCTATATTTTATTGTATGAGATGATCATGTTTTGTAACCGAGTTATCGGCAACTGGCAGGAACCATATGGTTGTCACTTTATTGTATGCAATGCAAACGCCCTGTAATTGCTTTACTTTATCACTAAGCGGTAGCGATAGTCGTAGAAGCAATAGGTGGCGAAACGACAACTATGCTACGATGGAGATCAAGGTGTCGCGTCGGTGACGATGGTGATCATGATGGTGCTTCAGAGATGGAGATCACAAGAACAAGATGATGATGGCCATATCATATCACTTATATTGTTTGCATGTGATGTTTATCCTTTATGCATCTTATTTTGCTTTGATTGACGGTAGCATTATAAGATGATCTCTCACTAAATTTCAAGGTATAAGTGTTCTCCCTGAGTATGCACCATTGCGAAAGTTCTTCGTGCTGAGACACTGATAACCCACAAGTATAAGGGATCGCAACAGTTCTCGAGGGTAGAGTATTCAACCCAAATTTATTGATTCGACACAAGGGGAGCCAAAGAATATTCTCAAGTATTAGCAGCTGAGTTGTCAATTCAACCACACCTGGAAACTTAGTATCTGCAGCAAAGTGTTTAGTAGCAAAGTAATATGATAGTGGTAGTAACAGTAACAAAAGTAAAGACAGCAAAAGTAATGTTTTTGGTATTTTGTAGTGATTGTAACAGTAGCAATGGAAAAGTAAATAAGAGAGAACCAGTATATCGAAAACTCGTAGGCACCGGATTAGTGATGGATAATTATGCCGGATGCGGTTCGTCATGTAACAGTCATAACATAGGGTGACATAGAACTAGCTCCAGTTCATCAATGTAATGTAGGCATGTATTCCGTATATAGTCATACGTGCTTATGGAAAAGAACTTGCATGACATCTTTTGTCCTACCCTCCCGTGGCAGCGGGGTCCTATTGGAAACTAAGGGATATTAAGGCCTCCTTTTAATAGAGAACCGGAACAAAGCATTAGCACATAGTGAATACATGAACTCCTCAAACTATGGTCATCACCGGGAGTGGTCCCGATTATTGTCACTTCGGGGTTGCCGGATCATAACACATAGTAGGTGACTATAGACTTGCAAGATAGGATCAAGAACACACATATATTCATGAAAACATAATAGGTTCAGATCTGAAATCATGGCACTCGGGCCCTAGTGACAAGCATTATGTTGGAAACATGCCCTAGAGGCAATGATAAATTAGTTATTATTATATTTCCTTGTTCATGATAATCGTTTATTATCCATGCTATAATTGTATTGATAGGAAACTCAGATACATGTGTGGGTACATAGACAACACCATGTCCCTAGTAAGCCTCTAGTTGACTAGCTCGTTGATCAATAGATGGTTACGGTTTCCTGACCATGGACATTGGATGTCGTTGATAACGGGATCACATCATTAGCAGAATGATGTGATGGACAAGACCCAATCCTAAGCCTAGCACAAAGATCGTGTAGTTCGTATGCTAAAGCTTTTCTAATGTCAAGTATCTTTTCCTTAGACCATGAGATTGTGCAACTCCCGGATACCGTAGGAATGCTTTGGGTGTACCAAACGTCACAACGTAACTGGGTGGCTATAAAGGTGCACTACAGGTATCTCCGAAAGTGTCTGTTGGGTTGGCACGAATCGAGACTGGGATTTGTCACTCCGTGTAAACGGAGAGGTATCTCTGGGCCCACTTGGTAGGACATCATCATAATGTGCACAATGTGACCAAGGGGTTGATCACGGGATGATGTGTTATGGAATGAGTAAAGAGACTTGCCGGTAACGAGATTGAACAAGGTATTGGTATACCGACGATCGAATCTCGGGCAAGTACTATACTGCTAGACAAAGGGAATTGTATACGAGATCGATTGGGTCCTTGACATCGTGGTTCATCCGATGAGATCATCGTGGAACATGTGGGAGACAACATGGGTATCCAGATCCCGCTGTTGGTTATTGACCGGAGAACGTCTCGGTCATGTCTGCATGGTTCCCGAACCCGTAGGGTCTACACACTTAAGGTTCGATGACGCTAGGGTTATAAAGGAAGTTTGTATGTGGTTACCGAATGTTGTTTGGAGTCCCGGATGAGATCCCAGACATCACGAGGAGTTCCAGAATGGTCCGGAGGTAAAGATTTATATATGGGAAGTCCTGTTTTGGTCACCGAAAAAGTTTTGGGTTTTATCGGTAACGTACCGGGACCACCGGGAGGGTCCCGGGGGTCCACCAAGTGGGGCCACCATCCCCGGAGGGCTGCATGGGCCAAGTGTGGGAGGGGACCAGCCCCAGGTGGGCTGGTGCGCCCCCCACAAGGGCCCAAGGCGCCTAGGGTTTGGGGAGGGGGTGCTTCCACCTAACTTGGGGGGCAAGTTTCCCCTCTTCCCCCCCTTGGCCGCCACCCTTAGATGGGATTGGGGCTGCCGCACCCCTTGGGGTGGAAACCCTAGAGGGGGCACACCCCCTCCCTCTCCCCTATATATAGTTGAGGTCTTGAGGGCTGCTAACACATGAGTTTCTCTCCCTCTTGGTGCAGCCCTACCCCTCTCCCTTCTCCTCTCCCGCGGTGCTTGGCGAAGCCCTGCAGGATTGCCACGCTCCTCCATCAGCACCACGCCGTTGTGCTGCTGCTGGATGGAGTCTTCCTCAACCTCTCCCTCTCTCCTTGCTGGATCAAGGCATGGGAGACGTCACCGGGCTGTACGTGTGTTGAACGCGGAGGTGCCGTCCGTTCGGCACTAGGATCTCCTGTGATTTGGATCATGACGAGTACGACTCCTTCAACCCCGTTCTCTTGAACGCTTCCTCTTAGAGATCTACAAGGGTATGTAGATGCACTCTCCTTCCCCTCGTTGCTAGTTTCTCCATAGATAGATCTTGGTGACACGTAGGAAAATTTTGAATTTCTGCTACGTTCCCCAACAGTGGCATCATGAGCTAGGTCTGTTGCGTAGATTCTTTGCACGAGTAGAACACAAAGCAGTTGTGGGCGTTGATTTTGTTCAATATGCTTACCGTTACTAGTCCAATCTTGTTTCGACGGTATTGTGGGATGAAGCGGCCCGGACCGAACTTACACGTACACTTACGTGAGACAAGTTCCACCGACTGACATGCACTTGGTGCATAAGGTGGCTAGCGGGTGCCAGTCTCTCCCACTTTAGTCAGAACGGATTCGATGAAAAGGGTCCTTATGAAGGGTAAATAGCAATGGGCATATCACGTTGTGGTTTTGCGTAGGTAAGAAACGTTCTTGCTAGAAACCCATAGCAGCCACGTAAAACATGCAAACAACAATTAGAGGACGTCTAACTTGTTTTTGCAGGGTATGTATGTGATGTGATATGGCCAAGAAGAATGTGATGAATGATATGTGATGTATGAGATTGATCATGTTCTTGTAATAGGAATCACGACTTGCATGTCGATGAGTATGACAACCGGCAGGAGCCATAGGAGTTGTCTTAATTTATTGTATGACCTGCGTGTCATTGAACAACGCCATGTAATTACTTTACTTTATTGCTAACCGGTAGCCATAGCAGTAGAAGTAATAAGTTGGCGAGACAACTTCATGGAGACACGATGATGGAGATCATGGTGTCATGCCGGTGACGATGATGATCATGGAGCCCCGAAGATGGAGATCAAAAGGAGCAAAATGATATTGGCCATATCATGTCACTATTTGATTGCATGTGATGTTTATCATGTTTATACATCTTATTTGCTTAGAACGACGGTAGTAAATAAGATGATCCCTCATTAAAATTTCAAGAAAGTGTTCCCCCTAACTGTGCACCGTTGCGAAAGTTCGTCGTTTCGAAGCACCACGTGATGATCGGGTGTGATAGATTCTTACGTTCACATACAACGGGGAAAAGCCAGATTTACACACGCGAAACACTTAGGTTGACTTGACAAGCCTAGCATGTACAGACATGGCCTCGGAACACAAGAGACCGAAAGGTCGAGCATGAGTCGTATGGAGGATACGATCAACATGAAGATGTTCACCGACGATGACTAGTCCGTCTCACATGATGATCGGACACGGCCTAGTTGACTCGGATCATGTAATCACTTAGATGACTAGAGGGATGTCTGTCTGAGTGGGAGTTCATAAGATGAACTTAATTATCCTGAACATAGTCAAAAGATCTTTGCAAATTATGTCGTAGGCTCGCGCTTTAGTTCCACTGTTTAGATATGTTCCTAGAGAAAATATAGTTGAAAGTTGACAGTAGCGATTATGCGGACAGTAGAAAGCTTATGTCCTTCATGCACCGCTCAGTGTGCTGAACCCCAAACGTCGTTTGTGGATGTTGCGAACATCGGACATACACGTTTTGATAACTACGTGATAGTTTAGTTAAACGGTTTAGAGTTGAGGCACCAAAGACTTTTTCGAAACGTCGCGGAACATATGAGATATTTCGAGGGCTGAAATTGGGATTTCAGGCTCGTGCCCACGTCAAGAGGTATAAGACCTCCGACGATTTTCTTAGCCTGCAAACTAAGGGAGAAAAGCTCAATCGTTGAGCTTGTGCTCAGATTGTCTGAGTGCAACAATCACTTGAATCGAGTGGGAGTTGATCTTCTAGATGAGATAGTGATGTTTCTCCAAAGTCATTGCCACCAAGCTGCTAGAGCTTCATGATGAACTATAACATACCAGGGATAGAGATGATGATCCTTGAGGTATTCGCGATGTTTGACACCGCGAAAGTAGGAATCAAGAAGGAGCATCAATTGTTGATGGTTGGTGAAACCACTAGTTTCAAGAAGGGCAAGGGCAAGAAGGGATACTTCATGAAACGACAAATCAGCTGCTGCTCTAGTGAAGAAACCCAAGGTTGAACACAAACCCGAGACTAAGTGCTTCTGTAATAAAGGGAACAACCACTGGAGCAGAATTACCCTAGATACTTGGTAGATGAGAAGGCTGGCAAGGTCGATAGATGTATATTGGATATACATTATGTTAATGTGTACTTTACTAGTACTCCTAGTAGCACTAGGGTATTAGATACCGGTTCGGTTGCTAAGTGTTAGTAACTCAAAATAAAAGCTACAGAATAAACGGAGACTAGCTAAAGGTGAGCTGACGATATGTGTTGGAAGTGTTTCCAAGGTTGATGTGATCAAGCATCGCACGCTCCCTCTACCATCGAGATTGGTGTTAAACCTAAATAATTGTTATTTGGTGTTTGCGTTGAGCATAGACATGATTGGATTATGTCTATCGCAATACAGTTATTCATTTAAGGAGAATAATGGTTACTCTGGTTATTTGAATAATACCTTCAATGGTCTTGCACCTGAAATGAATGGTTTATTGAATCTCGATCGTAGTGATACACATGTTCATGCCAAATGATATAAGATAGTAATGATAGTACCACCTACTTGTGGCACTGCCATGTAAGTCATATTGGTATAAAACGCATGAAGAAGCTCCATGTTGATGGATCTTTGGACTCACTCGTTTTTTGAAAAGATTGAGACATGTGAACCATGTCTATTGGTATATACGCATGAAGAAACTCCATGCAAATGGACCGTTTGGACTCACTTGATTTTGAATCACTTGAGACATGCAAATCATACCACATGGGCAAGATGACTGAAAGCCTCGTTTTCAGTAAAATGGAACAAGAAAGCAACTTGTTGGAAGTAACACATTTTGATGTGTGCAGTCCAATGAGTGCTGAGGCACGCAGTGGATATCCTTATGTTCTTGCTTCACGGATGATTTGAGTAGATACTAAGTATACTTACTTGATGAAACATAAGTCTGAATTATTGAATGGTTCAAGTAATTTCAGAGTGAAGTTGAAGATCATTGTGACAAGAGGATAAAATGTCTATGATATGATCATAGAGATGAGTATCTGAGTTACAAGCTTTGGCATGCAATTAAGACATTGTGAAAATTGTTTCACAATTAATACCGCCTGGAACACCATAGTGTGATGGTGTGTCCGAACATCATAGTTGCACCCTATTGGATATGGAGCGTACCATGATGTCTCTTATTGAATTACCACTATCGTTCATGGGTTAGGCATTAGAGACAACCGCACTCACTTTAATAGGGCACCACGTAATTCCGTTGAGATGACACCGTGAGAACTATGGTTTGGAGAAACCTAAGCTGTCGTTTCTTAAAAGTTTGGGGCTACGACGCTTATGTGGAAAAGTTTCAGGTTGATAAGCTCGAACCCAAAGCGGATAAAATGCATCTTCATAGGACACCCGAAACAATTGGTATACCTCCTAATTCAGATCCGAAAGCAATAGGGATTGTTTCTTGAATCGGGTCCTTTTTCGAGAAAAAAGTTTGTCTCGAAAATTGAGTGGGAGGATGGTGGAGACTTGATGAGGTTATTGAACCGTCACTTCAACTAGTGTGTAGCATGGCACAGGAAGTTGTTCCTGTGGCACCTACACCAATTGAAGTAGAAGCTTATGATAGTGATCATGAAGTTTCGGATCAAGTCACTGCCGTACCTCGTAGGGTGACAAGGATGCGTACTAGTTTAGAGTGGTACGGTAATCCTGTCTTGAAGGTCATGTTGCTAGATAACAATGAACCTACGAGCTATGGAGAAGCGATGGTGGCCCGTATTCCGACAAATGGTTAGAAGCCATGAAATCCGAGATAGGATCCATGTATCAGAACAAAGCATGGACTTTGGTGGACTTGCCCGATGATCGGTAAGCCATTGAGATAAATGGATTTTTAAGAAGAAGACGGACATGGACGGTAATGTTACCGTCTATGAAGCTCGACTTGTGGCGAAGAGTTTTTCACAAGTTCAAGGAGTTGACTATGATGAGATTTTCTCATTCGTAGTGATGCTTAAGTCCGTCGGAATCATGTTAGCATAAGCTGCATTTATGAAATCTGGCAAATGGATGTCAAAACGAGTTTCCTTACCAGTTTTCGTAAGGAAAGGTTGTATGTGATACAATCAGAAAGGTTTTGTCGATCCTAAGGATGCTAAAAGGTATGCTAGCTCCAGCGATCCTTCCATGGACTGGAGTAAGCATCTCGGAGTTGGAATGTACGCTTTGATGAGATGATCAAAGATTTTGGATTTATACAAAGTTTATGAGAAACTTGTATTTCCAAAGAAGTGAGTGGGAGCACTATAGAATTTTTTATGAGTATATGTAGTTGACATATTGTTGATCAGAAATGATGTAGAATTTTCTGTAAAGCATATAGGGTTATTTGAAAAGTGTTTTTCAATAGAAAACCTGGATTAAGCTACTTGAACATTGAGCATCAAGATCTATGAGGATAGATCAAAAACCGCTTAATGGTACTTTCAAATGAGCATATACCTTGACATGATCTTGAAGGTGTTCAAGATGGATCAGTCAAAGAAGGAGTTCTTGCCTGAGATGTAAGGTATGAAGTTAAGACTTAAAGCTCGACCATGGCAGAAAAGAGAGAAAGGACGAAGGTCGTCCCCTATGCTTTAGACGTAGGCTCTATAGTATGCTATGCTGTGTACCGCACCTGATGTGTGCCTTGCTACATAACTGGCAAGAGGGTACAAAGGTGATCAAGGAGTGGATCACCAGATAGCGGTCAAAATTATCCTTAGAGGAATAAGGATATGTTTCTCGATTATGGAGGTGATAAAGAGTTTGATGTAAAGGGTTACGTCGATGCAAGCTTTAACACCTATCCGAGTGACTTTGAGTAGCAAACCAGATACATATAGTGGAACAACCATTTGGAATAGCTCCAAGTGGAGCGTGGAAGCAGCATTTACAATATGACATAGAGAATTGCGAAGTACATACGGATCTGAATGTTGCAGACCCGTTGACTAAAACCTCTCTCACAAGCAAAACATGATCAAACCCCAGAACTCATTGAGTCTTAATCACATGATGATGTGAACTAGTTTAATGAAACTAGTAAACTCTTTGGATGTTGGTCACATGGTGATGTGACCTGTGAGTGTTAATCACATGGCCATGTGAACTAGATTATTGACTCTAGTGCAAGTGGGAGACCGTTGGAAACATGCCCTAGAGGCAATAATAAATTAGTTATTATTATATTTCCATGTTCATGATAATCGTTTATTATCCATGCTATAATTGTATTGATAGGAAACTCAGATACATGTGTGGGTACATAGACAACACCATGTCCCTAGTAAGCCTCTAGTTGACTAGCTCGTTGATCAATAGATGGTTACGGTTTCCTGACCATGGACATTGGATGTCGTTGATAACGGGATCACATCATTAGCAGAATGATGTGATGGACAAGACCCAATCCTAAGCCTAGCACAAAGATCGTGTAGTTCGTATGCTAAAGCTTTTCTAATGTCAAGTATCTTTTCCTTAGACCATGAGATTGTGAAACTCCCGGATACCGTAGGAATGCTTTGGGTGTACCAAACGTCACAACATAACTGGGTGGCTATAAAGGTGCACTACAGGTATCTCCGAAAGTGTCTGTTGGGTTGGCACGAATCGAGACTGGGATTTGTCACTCCGTGTAAATGGAGAGGTATCTCTGGGCCCACTCGGTAGGACATCATCATAATGTGCACAATGTGACCAAGGGGTTGATCACGGGATGATGTGTTACGGAACGAGTAAAGAGACTTGCCGGTAACGAGATTGAACAAGGTATCGGTATACCGACGATCGAATCTTGGGCAAGTACTATACCGCTAGACAAAGGGAATTGTATACGGGATCGATTGAGTCCTTGACATCGTGGTTCATCCGATGAGATCATCGTGGAACATGTGGGAGCCAACATGGGTATCCAGATCCCGCTGTTGGTTATTGACCGGAGAACATCTCGGTCATGTCTGCATGGTTCCCGAACCCGTAGGGTCTACACACTTAAGGTTCGATGACGCTAGGGTTATAAAGGAAGTTTGTATGTGGTTACCGAATGTTGTTCGGAGTCCAGGATGAGATCCCGGACGTCAAGGAGTTCCGTAATGGTCCGGAGGTAAAGATTTATATATGGGAAGTCCTGTTTTGGTCACCGGAAAAGTTTCGGGTTTTATCGGTAACGTACCGGGACCACCAGGAGGGTCCCGGGGGTCCACCAAGTGGGGCCACCATCCTCGGGGGGCTGCATGGGCCAAGTGTGGGAGGGGACCAGCCCCATGTGGGCTGGTGCGCCCCCCACAAGGGCCCAAGGCGCCTAGGGTTTGGGGAGGGGGTGCTTCCACCTAACTTGGGGGGCAAGTTTCCCCTCTTCCCCCCCTTGGCCTCCACCCTTAGATGGGATTGGGGCTGCCGCACCCCTTGGGGTGGAAACCCTAGAGGGGGCGCACCCCCTCCCTCTCCCCTATATATAGTTGAGGTCTTGAGGGCTGCCAACACATGAGTTTCTCTCCCTCTTGGCGCAGCCCTACTCTCTCCCTTCTCCTCTCCCGCGGTGCTTGGCGAAGCCCTGCAGGATTGCGACGCTCCTCCATCACCACCACGCCATTGTGCTGCTGCTGTATGGAGTCTTCCTCAACCTCTCCCTCTCTCCTTGCTGGATCAAGGCATGGGAGACGTCACCGGGCTGTACGTGTGTTGAACGCGGAGGTGCCGTCCGTTCAGCACTAGGATCTCCTGTGATTTGGATCACGACGAGTACGACTCCTTCAACCCCATTCTCTTGAACGCTTCCGCTTAGTGATCTACAAGGGTATGTAGATGCACTCTCCTTCCCCTCGTTGCTAGTTTCTCCATAGATAGATCTTGGTGACACGTAGGAAAATTTTGAATTTCTGCTACGTTCCCCAACAGTGGCATCATGACCTAGGGGGGGGGGGGCCACCCTCGTGGACGGGGTGTGGGCCCCCTGGTCTTCATCTTTGGTGAGGATTTTTATTGTTTTTTTCTAAGGTGTTCCGTGGAGTTTCAGGTCATCCCGAGAACTTTTATTTTCTGCACATAAAACAACACCATGGCAATTCTGCTGAAAACAACGTCAGTCCGGGTTAGTTCCATTCAAATCGTACAAGTTAGAGTCCAAAACAAGGGCAAAAGTATTTGGAAAAGTAGATACGACGGAGACGTATGAACTCCCCCAAGCTTAAACCCTTGCTTGTCCTCAAGCAATTCAGTTGACAAACTGAAAGAGAAAAAGAAAAACTTCTACAAACTCTGTTTGCTCTTGTTGTTGTAAACATGAAAAGCCAGCATTCAAGTTTTAGCAATTATTATGAACTAACCATACTCACAATAACATGAAGGTCTCACAATTACTCATATCAATAGCATAATCAGCTAGCGAGCCATAATACGGATGACAACACTTTCTCAAAATAATCATAACATGATATAACGAAATGGTATCTCGCTAGCCCTTTCTGAGACCGCAAAACATAAATGCAGAGCACCTTTAAAGATCAAGGACTGACTAAACATTGTAATTCATGGTAAAAGAGATCCAGTCAAGTCATACCCAATATAAACCAATAATAATGAATGCAAACAACAACGTGCTCTCCAGCGGGTGCTTTTTAATAAGAAGGGTGATGACTCAACATAAAAGTAAATAGATAGGCCCTTTGCAGAGGGAAGTAGGGATTTGTAGAGGTGCCAGAGCTCGGTTTTAAAATAGAGATTGAATAACATTTTGAGCGGCATACTTTTGTTGTCAACGCAACAACTATGAGATGATGATATCTTCCATGCTAAACAAATTATAGGTGGTTCCCAAACAGAATGGTAAAGTTTATACTCCCCCTCCTCCACAAGCATCAATCCATGGCTTGCTCGAAACAACGAGTGCCTCCAACATTCAACGGGTCCCAGGGAGAGTTTTGTTTGCGGTTATTTTGATTTAGTTTGCATAAAGCATGGGACTGGGCATCCCGGCGACCAGCCATTTTTCTCGTGAATGAGGAGCGGAGTCCACTCCTCTTGAGAATAACCGCCTAACATGGAAGATAAGGGCAGCCCTAGTTGAAACATGAGCTGCTCGAGCATACAAAACATAATTTCATTTGAAGATTTGGAGTTTGGCACATACAAATTTACTTGGAACGGCAGGTAGATACCGCATATAGGAAGATATAGTGGACTCTTATGGAACAACTTTGGGGTTTAAGGAGTTTGGATGCACAAGCAGTATTCCCGCTTAGTACAGGTGAAGGCTAGCAAAAGACTGGGAAGCGACCAACTGAGAGAGCGACAACAGTCGTAAACATGCACTAAAATTAATTTACACCGAATACAAGCATGAGTAGGATATAATCCACCATGAACATAAATATCATGAAGGCTATGTTGATTTGATTTAACTACATGCGTGAACATGTGCCAAGTCTAGTCACTCAATTCATTTAAAGGAGGATAGCATCCCATCATACCACATCATAATCATTCTAATAGCATGTTGGCACGCAAGGTAAACCATTACAACTCATAGCTAATCAAGCATGGCACAAGCAACTATAATCTCTAAATGTTATTGCAAATATGTTCACTTCATAATAGCTGACTCAGGAACGATGAATCATCATATTTACAAAAACAAGAGAGGTTGAGTTCATACCAGCTTTTCTCATCCCAATAAGTCCATCATATATCATCATTATTGCCTTTCACTTGCATGACTAAACAATGTGTATAATAATAAGAGTGCACGTGCATTGGACTAAGCTGGAATCTGCAAGCATTCAACTCAAGAGAGAAGACAAGTAATATGTGCTCTAAGTTAAATAAACAATCATGCATATAAGAGCCACTAAGCATTTTCAATATAGTCTTCTCGACCCCCAAAGAAAGAAATAAAGACTATTTACACGGGAAAGCTCCCAACAAGCAAAAGAAGAACGGGGAATATTTTTGGGTTTTCTTTTTAATTACTACAGCAAAGAAATAAACTACTACTAATTTTTTTGTTTTTTCTTAAGATTTATCAAACACACAAGAAGAAAGCAGGAAAAATAAAATAAACTAGCATGGATATTACAGTGAAAGAGTATGAGCACCGACATCTAGCAATGAGTGTGTGTGAACATAAATGTAATGTCGGTGGGAAATACGTACTCCCCCAAGCTTAGGTTTTTGGCCTAAGTTGGGCTATTGCCAGGGATAGCCTGGCTGATACCCGTAGGTGAAGCTGGGGTCATACTGTGACGAAGAAGGCTCCGGCTGCCACTGGCTGGCAACCTCCTCTGGATCCCAAGAATAAACAGATAGTCGTGGAGGCTCATCTTGTGGCTCCGGTTCCGGGGCTGGTGCAGGATTCCGATAGGCTTGAATAGCCGACCACGGAACGATGTGAGGACCTGCAGATAAGTTAAACAAAGAAGGAGCAGGCAAAGTAATAGTCTCAGGGTGATGTTTATCAAAGTATAATTTGTATTTGAGCTCCCCTTCGCGACTCTTAACAAGAAAGTCATGCGCTATCATACTCTTATAATCTAAATAAGCACGGGGCAGTGCTGTTTCTTCTTTCTCCTCATGCCTAATAGGTATTTCAAAATGTTCAGCTAGGCGTGAAGCATAAATGCCTCCAAAGATGGGGCCCTTAGTACGGTTCAGACTTAACCGTCTAGCAATAATTCCACCCATACTAACAGAGTTATTGCGGTATAAACCATGGAACAAAATGCTAATATCAGGAATACTAAGGTTCCCACAGTTTCCTCGTCCAATCGAGCAACGACTAGCAAATAAGGCAAAGTAGCGTAAAACAGGAAAATGTATGCTAGTGATCCTTGCGTCAGAAACCTTTCTGGTTTCTCCCACAGTGATAGTGTTAATAAAAGCTTCTACTTCGTTACGGTGGGGTTCATCTATGGTGCCCTCAAAGGGTATTCTGCAAACCTCGCAGAATTCAGCTAATGTCATCTCTTTAACAACGTCATATAAATGAAATTCTACTGTTGGAGGTGATTTCTTAGGGAAAAAGTAGAAGTTTTGCACAAAAGTATTTGTGAGTAAGAGATACTGATGACGTTGGTCTCAGAGGAAGTCGGTGAGGCCGGCGTTCTCAATCAATCAATAGAAATCCTCATAAATCCCAGCTCTCCTCAAAAAGTCATCGGAAGGCCATTCACACGGCCGGACCTCCGTGGTGCGAGGCAAATTAAATTTGGGCTTCTGCTCTTCTTCCTTTTGTTTTTCCTTCGAGCTTCGGCTCGACGAGCCCCTCAAAAGTCTCTTCATTATTTCCGAAACAATCTGAATTTTTTAGTAACTTCAAACAAAAGTGAACCAACTTCAATAAAATTGATAGTAACAACTCCTACAAGTGCCTAGAGCCCATATAAAGCATTGGAACTACTTGGAACCATATAAATTTGACATGCAAGCTCAAGAACATGGTCACCTATGCAGCACAAATTTGCAATGAATAAAGCACTAGAACAAAAACTAATTGGACCAATGGAGGAGTCACATACCAAGGAACAATCTCCCCAAGCAGTTTTGCGAGAGGTGCTTTGAGCAAGGAGATCGAAAATCATAGCAACAGGGGCTGGAACTCGTGCTTGAGTTGTTTTTTCGTGTTTGTGTGAGGCAGAGGAAGAAGATGGGTGCAGGGATAAGTGGAGGAGGGCCACCATGGGCCCATGAGACAGGGGGCGCGCCCAGGGGGGTAGGGCGCGCCCTCCACCCTCGTGGCCAGGTGGCAGCTCCCCCCGCGGTAATTTTTGCACAGTAAATCCTCAAATATTCCCGAAAAAATCATATTAAATTGGCATGGCATTCTGAGGACTTTTATTTTTGGGATATTTTTATATTGCACAGATAAGTCGGGAGATAGACAGAAAAATACTATTTTACTTTATTTCTACTAAATAACAGAAGATATAAAGAGGGTATAGAAGGTTGTGCTTCTAGTTTCATCCATCTCATGATCATCAAAAAGAATCCACTAACAAGGTTGATCAAGTCTCATTAACAAACTCATTCCGATAATCATGGAACCGGAGAAATTTCGAATAGCACTAAGTTACCTCAACGGGAATATGAAAATCCCCAACAATAAGAATATCATACTTTTTCTTGACAGTAGGGAGAGGAAATTCAAAACCTCCAAATATAATCGATGGAATTTTTCCAATAGAGTTGATACTATAAACTTGAGGTTGTTTCCTCGGAAAGTGTACTGTGTGCTCATTGCCATTAACATGAAAAGTGACATTGCCTTTGTTGCAATCAATAACAGCCCCTGCAGTATTAAGGAAAGGTCTTCCAAGAATAATAGACATACTATCATCCTCGGGAATATCAAGAATAACAAAGTCCGTTAAAATAGTAACGTTTGCAACCACAACAGGCACATCCTCACAAATACCTACAGGTATAGCAGTTGATTTATCAGCCATTTGCAAAGATATTTCAGTAGGTGTCAACTTATTCAAGTCAAGTCTACGATATAAAGAGAGAGGCATAACACTAACACCGGCTCCAAGATCACATAAAGCAGTTTTAACATAATTTCTCTTAATGGAGCATGGTATAGTATGTACTCCTGGATCTCCAAGTTTCTTTGGTATTCCACCCTTAAAAGTATAATTAGCAAGCATGGTGGAAATTTCGGCTTCAGGTATCTTTCTTTCATTAGTAATGATATCCTTCATATACTTAGCATAAGGATTTGTTTTGAGCACATCAGTTAATCGCATACGCAAAAAGATGGGTCTAATCATTTCAGCAAAGCGCTCAAAATCCTCATCATCCTTTTTCTTGGATAGTTTCAGAGGAAAAGGCATGGGTTTCTGAACCCATGGTTCCCTTTCTTTACCATGTTTCCTAGCAACGAAGTCTCTTTTATCATAACGTTGATTCTTTGATTGTGGGTTATCAAGATCAATAGCAGGTTCAACTTCTACATCATTATCATTACTAGGTTGAGAATCAACATGAACATCATCATTAGCATTATCACTAGGTTCATGTTCATCACCTGATTGTGTTTCAGCATCAGAAACAGAGATATCATTCGGATTCTCAGGTGGTTCAGCAATAGGTTCGCTAGAAGTTTGCAAAGTCCTATCATTTTTCTTTTTCTTCCTTTTAGAAGAACTAGGTACATCAATATTATTTCTCTGAGAATCTTTCTCGAACCTAGTTTTGCGTCATCCGGTGTTCTTTCCCTGAAAAGAGAACCAGCACAACTATCCAGGTAATCTCTGGAAGCATCAGTTAGTCCATTATAAAAGATATCAAATATTTCAGGTTTCTTAAAGAGGATGATCAGGCAAAGCATTAAGTAACTTGAGAAGCCTCCCCCAAGCTTGTGGGAGACTCTCTTCTTCAATTTGCACAAAGTTGTATATTTCCCTCAAAGCAGCTTGTTTCTTATGAGCAGGGAAATATTTAGCAGAGAAGTAATAAATCATATCCTGGGGACTTTGCACACAACCAGGATCAAGAGAATTAAACCATATCTTAGCATCACCCTTTAATGAGAAAGGAAATATTTTGAGTAAATAAAGGTAGCGCGATCTCTCATTATTAGTAAACAGGGCAGCTATATCATTCAACTTAGTAAGATGTGCCACAACAGTTTCAGATTCATAGCCATAAAAAGGATCGGATTCAACCAAAGTAATTATATCTGGATCATCAGAAAAATCATAATAATCCTTATCGGGAACACAGATAGGTGAAGTAGCAAAAGCAGGGTCGGGTCTCATTCTATCTATAAGAGATTCTTTACTCCATTTAACTAGCAACCTCTTAAGTTCATATCTATCCTGGCAAGCAAAAATAGCTGCAGAAGATTCTGCATCAAAAAAATAACCCTCAGGAATAGCAGGCATATTCTCATCATCACTATCATCAATGTATTCAGGTTCAATAGTTTCTCTTTCTCTAGACCTAGCAATTTTCTCATCAAGAAATTCACCAAGGGGCACAGTAGTATCAAGCATAGAAGTAGTTTCATCACAAGTATCATGCATAGTAGAAGTGGCATCATCAATAACATGCGACATATCAGAATTCATACCAGTAGCAGGTTTAGGTGTCGCAAGCTTACTTATAACAGAAGGAGAATCTAGTGCAAGGCTAGATGGCAGTTCCTTACCTCCCCTCGTAGTTGAGGGAAAAAGAGTAGTTCGATCGTCTTTCAAGTTCTTCATATTGTCTAGCAGATATAAATCCCAAGTGACTCAAAGAATAGAGCTATGCTCCCCGGCAACGGTGCCAGAAAAAGGTCTTGATAACCCACAAGTATAGGGGATCGCAACAATTTTCGAGGGTAGAGTATTCAACCTAAATTTATTGATTCGACACAAGGGGAGCCAAAGAATATTCTCAAGTATTAGCAGCTGAGTTGTCAATTCAACCACACCTGGAAACTTAGTATCTGCAGCAAAGTGTTTAGTAGCAAAGTAATATGATAGTGGTGGTAACGGTAAAAAAAGTAAAGACAACAAAAGTAATGTTTTTGGTATTTTGTAGTGATTGTAACAGTAGCAACGGAAAAGTAAATAAGCGAGAACCAGTATATGGAAAACTCGTAGGCACCGGATTAGTGATGGATAATTATGCCGGATGCGGTTCGTCATGTAATAGTCATAACATAGGGTGACACAGAACTAGCTCCAGTTCATCAATGTAATGTAGGCATGTATTCCGTATATAGTCATACGTGCTTATGGAAAAGAACTTGCATGACATCTTTTGTCCTACCCTCCCATGGCAGTGGGGTCCTATTGGAAACTAAGGGATATTAAGGCCTCCTTTTAATAGAGAACCGGAACAAAGCATTAGCACATAGTGAATATGAACTCCTCAAACTATGGTCATCACCGGGAGTGGTCCCGATTATTGTCACTTCGGGGTTGCCGGATCATAACACATAGTAGGTGACTATAGACTTGCAAGATAGGATCAAGAACACACATATATTCATGAAAACATAATAGGTTCAGATCTGAAATCATGGCACTCGGGCCTTAGTGACAAGCATTAAGCATAGCAAAGTCATAGCAACATCAATCTCAGAACATAATGGATACTAGGGATCAAACCCTAACAAAACTAACTCGATTACATGATAAATCTCATCCAACCCATCACCGTCCAGCAAGCCTATGATGGAATTACTCACGCACGATGGTGAGCATCATGAAATTGGTGATGGAGGATGGTTGATGATGACGACGACGACGAATCCCCCTCTTTGGAGCCCCGAACGGACTCCAGATCAGCCCTCCCGAGAGAGATTAGGGCTTGGCGGCGGCTCCGTATCGTAAAAAGCGATGATTTCTTCTCTCTGATTTTTTTCTCCCTGAAAGCCAATATATAGAGTTGGAGTTGGCGTCGGAGGGCCACCAGGGGGGCCACGAGGTAGGGGGGCACGCCTAGGGGGGGGGGGGCGCCCCCACCCTCGTGGACGGGGTGTGGGCCCCCCTGGTCTTCATCTTTGGTGAGGATTTTTTATTGTTTTTTCTAAGGTGTTCCGTGGAGTTTCAGGTCATTCCGAGAACTTTTATTTTCTGCACATAAAACAACACCATGGCAATTCTGCTGAAAACAGCATCAGTCTGGGTTAGTTCCATTCAAATCATACAAGTTAGAGTCCAAAACAAGGGCAAAAGTGTTTGGAAAAGTAGATACGACGGAGATGTATCAGACACCACGTGATGATCGGGTGTGATAGGCTCTACATTCAAATACAACGGGTGCAAAACAGTAGCACACGCGGAATACTCAGGTTAAACTTGATGAGCCTAGCATATACAGATATGGCCTCGGAACACTGAGACCGAAAGGTCGAGCGTGAATCATATAGTAGATATGATCAACATAGTGATGTTCACCATTGAAAACTACTCCATCTCACGTGATGATCGAACATGGTTTAGTTGATTTGGATCACGTGATCACTTAGATGGTTAGAGGGATGTCTATCTAAGTGGGAGTTCTTAAGTAATATGATTAATTGAACTTTAATTTATCATGAATGTAGTCCTGATAGTATTTTGCAAATTATGTTGTAGATCAATAGCTCGCGTTGTTGCTTCCCTGTGTTTATTTTTGGAGTGAAGTGCACCCTAGGTCCTCGAACTATTTTGAAGGTGTCACATAGGTCCTCGAACTATGAAAAGTGTCATCCAGGTCCTCAAAAATCCTTGAAGTGTAATAAGTGTGTACGTATGTGACACATTTGAAATAGTTTAAGGACCTACATGACACCGCTAAAATAGTTCGAGGACTTGGATGACACGCATATTGCACTTTGAGGACCTGAATGACCCTTTTCATAGTTCGAGGACCTACGTAATACCTTTTAAATAGTTTGAGGACCTTTGATGCACTTCACTCTTATTTTTGATATGTTCCTAGAGAAAAACTATGTTGAAAAATGTTAGTAGCAATGATGCGGATTAGATCCATGATCTGAGGTTTATCCTCATTGCTGCACAAAAGAATTATGTCCTTGATGCACCGCTAGGTGACAGACCTATTGCAGGAGCATATGCAGACGTTATGAACGTTTGGCTAGCTCAATATGATGACTACTTGATAGTTTAGTGCACCATGCTTAACGGCTTAGAATCAGGACTTCAAAGACATTTTGAACGTCATGGACCATATGAGATGTTCCAAGAGTTGAAGTTAATATTACAAGCAAATACCCGAGTTGAGAGATATGAAGTCTCCAACAAGTTCTATAGCTAAAAGATGGAGGAGAATTGCTCAACTAGTGAGCATGTGCTTAGATTGTCTGGGTACTTGTCACGCCCAAGATGCGACCCTATCCTAAAGGAACTCGAAGGTCCCACCAAGGATAGAAGCGCATCTTGAAGACGCTTTTGCAAGGTGGATATCATTACATCAACATTACATAATAGATGGGGATACATACATAAGGCATACAATGCTACACGAATACAACATCATCTTACACAAGAGCACCATCCGACTACGGATGAAACACAAACAGAAACTCAAACGACATCCACCCTGCTAGCCCAGGCCGCCAACCTGGAACCTATCCCTTGATCGAAGAAGAAGCAAAAGAAGAACTTCGAAACAAGCAAACATCGCTCTCGCGTCATGATCATCGCATAACCTATACCTGCAACTGTTGTTGTAGTAATCTGTGAGCCACGAGGACTCAGCAATCCCATTACCATGGGTATCAAGACTAGCAAAGCTTAAAGGGAAAGGAAGAGGTAAAGTGGTGAGGTTGCAGCAGCGACTAAGCAAGTATGGTGGCTAACATACGCAAATAAGAGCAAGAAGAGAAGCAACGGAACGGTCGTGAAGCTAGCAATGATCAAGAGGTGATCTTGAACTCCTACTTACGTCAAACATAACCCAAAACCGTGTTCATTTCCCGGACTCCGCCGAAAAGAGACCATCACGGCTACACACGCGGTTGATGCATTTTAATTCAGATCTGGTGTCAAGTTATCTACAACCGGACATTAACAAATTCCCATCTGCCACATAACCGCGGGCACGGCTCTCGAAAGTTTATACCCTGCAGGGGTGTCCCAACTTAGCCCATGAAAAGCTCTCGCGATCAATGAAGGATATACCTTCTCCCAGGAAGACCCGATTAGACTCGGAATCCAGGTTTACAAGACATTTCGACAATGGTAAAACAAGACCAGCAAAGCCGCCCGATGTGCCGACAAATCCCGATAGGAGCTGCACATATCTCGTTCTCAGGGCAACATCGAATGAGACTAGCTACGAGTAAAACCAACCCTCAAGTTTCCCCGAGGTGGCCCCGCAGGAAGCTCGGTTCGGACCAACACTTAGAGAAGCACTGGCCCGGGGGGGCTAAAATAAAGATGACCCTCGGGCTCCGGAAACCCAAGGGAAAAAAGGGCTAGGTGAGGCAAATGGTAAAACCAAGGTTGGGCCTTGCTGGAGGAGTTTTATTCAAAGCGAACTGTCAAGGGGGTCCCATAAATCACCCAACCGCGTAAGGAACGCAAAATCCGGGAACACAACACCGGTATGACGGAAACTAGGGCGGCAAGAGTGGAACAAAACACCAGGCATAAGGCTGAGTCTTCCACCCTTTACCAAGTATATAGATGCATTAATTAAATAAGAGATATTGTGATATCCCAACATAACTCTGTCTACCATGGAGCAATCTTCAACTTCACCTGCAACTAACAACGCTATAAGAGGGGCTGAGCAAAGCGGTAACATAGCCAAGCAACGGTTTGCCAGGAAGGGTGAAGAGGTTAGAGGCTGACATGGCAGTTTGAGAGGCTTGATCAACAAGAGATAGGCAGCGCGGCAAAGCGATAGAATGAAGCAACTAGCATAGCAATGATAGTAGTGAGATCCAGGGTAGCGGTCATCTTGCCTGAAATCCCGCAAGGAATAAGAATGAGTCCATGAAGAAGATGAACGGATGAAGATGAACCAAGCGTAGATGAACGAATCCTCACGATCGCAACGAAACAGGAACTACCGAGAAGAAGCACACAACATAGTAAACACACCACACATATACATGACATGATGCTCAACCAAGTATGATGCAAGACAAGACTACATGAAGCTACTCATGGCAATAGATGATACAAACAAGAGCAACACATCAAGACAAGTTAAATGAGGCCGGAAACAACATATAACAATTCCGGTAAGTCCTCATATGCAAGTTTAGAAATTGGTCCAGAACTGAACAAACATTAAGTTGAAGTTGTTAAACAGAAAGTTAAAGATTACCAAGGGGATCTACACAAAACTCTAGTCAAGTTAGATATAAAGTTCATTTAGTTCGAAGCTACGACCTAGAAGATATGAGCAAAACAAGTTAAACATGGCATTGATGCTAAATGCATCCAAACATCAAGCAAACACCTCAAAACAATGATGCAACATGATAATATGAAACTACATGCAAAATCAAGCAAGTTTCATATAGAGCACACTCAAAACGGCGCAACGGTTCAACACATACACTATACAAGTTTAAAGGACAAGCTGTCCAAAACAGCAACTAGGCATCTAGCAAGCATCAAAACAATATGCTACAACACCTCAACATAAGAAAAAAAGGCATGGGCATGAAGTACAGATAAAGCATGACAAAACATGAACACTGATCTATCTCCAAAAATCACTAGAACATTCTCCAAAACACGTGGCAAGATTGCAAATAACAACAGTTTCAGGCTTAGCAGAAATAACATCAGGTTGCAATGTTTAATGCTATCAAACAACATGTTACAAGAACTTATCATGGCAACCAAAGGCATGCCATGAATCTACTAATTTCATATAACAAAAGTCCCTTACTGACCATGAGCCAAAAGGGCAAAGAAAATATGATGGCACCCATGTAAACATAGCAAGAGATATGACAGATTCATACATGGCAGGGACAACAATAAGTAGGCATGTTGGTGAGCTTGTACCACTCACTACAGAGCAATACATGGCATGTCAAGGCAACCAACAATAAGAATACATGTTTATGTAGCTAAGAATGGCAAGATCAAGTTCATAGGGTTCATGGATCACTAGTAAAGCTCATGTCAAAACTGAACTTAATGTTAACAGGCTGACAACAACATTATTTAGCATCTTGAGAGCAAGATTACAACAAGCTACAATAGGCTATAAATGCAAACAAGGGCAGGGATGGATTCATAATAACATGTATAACAAAACAACCTTAGTGAACATCTCCAGATTATGCATAGAATGACTTGTAGCAGCAGGTTTACATAGCATCATGATATAGCAGATTCAGACTAGCAAAACAGCAACAGCAAGTACCCTACTTCACGAGCTCGATGCACTCACTACAAGACCCACAAAAAACATGGATTGCACCACTGTGAATATGGCATGATGTAGCACAAAACACATGTAGAGCTCATGCTCATAGGATGCACACACAAAATATAATGAAAAAGACAAATCACCAAGTTCTGTTAACAGATAGCAGTAAACATCATATAGCACTCTTGCAACAATGATTAGGGCATCACAATGGACTCAAACAAGCATGGCACAATGGAACAAAATGAAGTGCATCTCCCAATGAACATTTTGATATATAGCACGCACAAAACGGAGCAGCACACATGAAGTTATGATGCGATGAACATGGCATAAAAATAACAGCAGAATCGGGGACTTGGGATATTTTCGGGGTCAACCTTAGGGTTTTCCGGATCTGGATCCGGGCGGCACGGATCCCGAGGATTGTCGGAGCTGGAGAGAGGACGCCGGAGCTGCGGGAGGAGGGCGGATCCGAGGCGGGGCCGAGATCCCGCTGGGGCTGGCGCCGGAGACAAGGAGGGAGGCGGTGGAGGGCGCGGCGGACGCCGGCGGTGGCACGCGGGAATGGGCGACGGCAGCGCGGAGAGGCGGAGGGGCGCCGACGAGGAGGCGCGGGGGGGGGGCGGCGCTCGGCGGGTGCGCGGGACGACGCGACACGGTGGCGGCCCGGCGAGGCGCGCAGCGGCGCATCAGGCGGCGGCGACGCGGGAGCTCGGGGGCGAGGCGCCCCGGGCGGTGCGAGAGCTCGGCGGCGCGGCATGGGCCGCGCGGGCCCGATCCGGGCCCGGCGGGCCTGGCGCGGTGGAGGGGAGCCGGCGGGTGAGGTGGCGGTCGCTGAGAGGCTGGGGCGGCGGCGCGGGTGACATGGCAGGAGGCGATTCGCCGGGGTGAGGTCTAGGCCGGACGTGTCCGGCGGGATTGGACATGTCCGTCGGCGGGAGGAGCAAGAAAGTAGGGTTTGGACCCGGGATTTGGACGGGGAGGACCTATTTATAGATTCTGGGAGCTAGGAGAGTCCAAATGAGGTGTGGTTTTCACCCACACGATCGTGATCGAATGACCGAGAGCATGGAGGGGGTTTGAATGGGTTATTGGGCCACTTTGGAGGGGGGTTCGGCTGCACACAAAAGAGGCTTTTACGGTACCCCGGTTAACCGTTGGAGTAACAAACGGACTCCAAATGGCACGAAACTTGACAGGCGGTCTAACGGTGGTGTACCAAGGCTGCTTGGCAAACTTCGTTCCATTCCGAGAATGTTTAACACCCTCTCACAACAGGAGACAAAAGGGGAACGCCGGAGGACATAGGAGCACCGGATTGCAAAACAGACAACGGGGAAAATGCTCGGATGCATGAGACGAACACGTATGCAAAATGAGATGCACATGATGACATGATAAAATGCAACATGCAAGCAAATGACATGGCAATGATGGCGAATAACTGGCAGACAACTGGCGCATCGAATCCGGGGTGTTATAGTACTACAATCGCTTGAATCAAGTGGGAGTTAATCTTCCAGATAAGATAGTGATTGGCAGAGTTCTCTAGTCACCATCACCAAGTTACTAGAACTTCATGATGAACTATAGTATGCAAGGGATGACGAAAACGATTCCTGAGCTCTTCGTAATGTTGAAATCGACGAAGGTAGAAATCAAGAAAAGAGCATCAAGTGTTGATGATTGTCAAGACTACTAGTTTCAAGAAAAAGGGCAAAGGGAAAGAAAGGGAACTTCAAGTAGAATGACAAGCAAGTTGTCACTCCCGTGAAGAAGCCCAAAGATGGACCAAAGCCTGAAACTGAGTGCTTACACTGCAAAGGAAATGGTCACTAGAAGCGGAAATGCCCTGAATATTTGGTGGATAAGAAGGATGGCAAAGTGAACAAGGGTATATTTGATATATAGGTTATTGATGTGTGCCTTACTAGTGTTTTTAGTAGCCCTTGAGTATTTGATACTTGTTCGGTTGCTAAGATTAGTAACTCGAAACAGGAGTTACAGAATAAGCAGAGACTACTTAAGGGTGAAGTGACGATGAGTGTTGGAAGTAGTTCCAAGATTGATATGATCATCATCGCACACTCCCTATACTTTCGGGATTAGTGTTAAACCTAAATAAATGTTATTTGGCGTTTGCGTTGAGCATGAATATGATTTGATCATGTTTATTGCAATACGATTATTCATTTAAAGTCAGAGAATAATTGTTATTCTGTTTACATGAATAAAGCCTTCGATGGTCATACACCCAATGAAAATAGTTTGTTGGATCTCGATCGTAGTGATACACATATTCATAATATTGATGCCAAAAGATGCAAAGTTGATAATGATAGTGCAATTTATTTGTGGCACTGCCGTTTGGGTCATATCGGTGTAAAGCGCATGAAGAAACTCCATAAAGATGGATTTTCGGAATCACTTGGTTATGAATCATTTGATGCTTGCGAACCATACCTTTTGGGCAAGATGACTAAAACTCCATTCTCCGGAACAATGGAACGAGGTACTGACTTGTTGGAAATAATACATACCGATGTATGCAGTCGAATGAGTGTTGATGCTCGTGGCGAGTATCATTATTTTCTGACCTTCACAGATGATTTGAGCAGATATGAGTATATCTTCTTAATGAAACATAAGTCTGAAACATTTGAAAAGTTTAAAGAATTTCAGAGTGAAGTGGAAAATCATCGTAACAAGAAAATAAGGTTTCTACAATCTGATCGTGGAGATGAATATTTGAGTTACGAGTTTGGTATTCATTTGAAACAATGTGAAATAGTTTTGCAACTCACGCCACCTGGAACACGACTATGGAATGGTGTGTCCGAACGTCGTAATCGTACTTTACTAGATATGGTGCGATCTATGATGTATCTTACCGATTTACCACTATCGTTTTGGGGTTATGCGTTAGAGACAGCTGCATTCACTTTAAATAGGGCACCATCAAAATCCTTTGAAACGACGCCTTATGAACTGTGGTTTGGCATGAAACCAAAGTTGTCGTTTCTTAAAGTTTGGGGTCGCGATGCTTATGTGAAAAGTTTCGACCTGTTAAGCTCGAACCCAAAATGGAGAAGTGCGTCTTCATAGAATACCCAAAGGAAACTGTTGGGTACACCTTCTATCACAGATACGAAGGCAAGATATTTGTTGCTAAAATGGATCCTTTCTAGAGAAGGAGTTTCTCTCGAAAGAAGTGAGTGAGAGGAAAGTAGAACTTGGTAAGGTAATTATACCTTCTCCCGAATTGGAAAGTAGTTCATCAAAGAAATCAGTTCCAGTGATTCCTACACCAATTAGTGAGGAAGCTAATGTGATGATCATGAAACTTCAGATTAAGTTACTACAAAACCTCGTTGGTCTTCCAAAGTACAGTCCGCACCAGAGTGGTACGGTAATCCTGTTCTAGAAGTCATGTTACTAGACCATGATGAACCTACGAACTATAAGGAAGCGATGATGAGCCCAGATTCCACGAAATGGCTTGAAGGCCATGAAATCTGAGATGGGATCCATGTATGAGAACAAAGTGTGGACTTTGGTGGACTTACCTGATGATCGGCAAGCCATAGAAAATAAATGGATCTTCAAAGAGGAAGACAGACACTGATAGTAGTGTTACTATCTACAAAGCTAGACTTGTCAAAAAAGGTTTTTGACAAAGTTCAAGGTGTTGAATACAATGAGATTTTCTCACTCATATCGATGCTTAAGTCTGTCTGAATCATGTTAGCAATGGCCACATTTTATGAAATCTGGAAAATGGATATCAAAACTGCATTCCTATGGATTTCTTAAAGAAGAGTTGTATATGATGCAACCAGAAGGTTTTGTCAATCCAAAAGGTGCTAACAAAATGTGCAACCTCCAGCGATCCATATATGGACTAGTGCAAGCATCTCAGAGTTGGAATATATGCTTTCATAAGTTGATCAAAGCATATAGCTTTATACAGACTTGCAGTGAAGCCTGTATTTACAATAAAGTGAGTGGGAGCACTACAGCCTTTCTGATAAGTATATGTGAGTGACATATTGTTGATCAGAAATGATGTAGATTTTTTTCTGGAAAGCATAAGTGAGTGTTTGAAAGGGGTTCTTTAAAAGAAAGACCTCAGTAAAGCTACTTACATATTGAGCATCAAGATCTATTGAGATAGATCAAGACGCTTGATAAGATTTTCAATGAGTACATGCCTTGATAAGATTTTTGAAGTAATTCAAAATGGAATAGTCAAAGAAGGAGTTCTTACCTGTCTTGCAAGGTGTGAAGTTGAGTAAGACTCAAAACCCGACCATGGCAGAAAATAGAAAAAGAATGAAAAGTCATTCCCTATGCCTCAGTCACAGGTTCTATAAAGTATGCTATGCTATGTACCAGACCTATTGTATACCTTGCTCCAAGTTTGGCAAAGGAGTACAATCTTGATCTAGGAGTAGATCACTGGACAACGGTCAAGAATATCCTTAGTGAGGACTAAGGAAATATTTCTGGATAATGGAAGTGATAAAAGAGCTCGTCGTAAAGAATTACAATGATACAAGCTTTTACACCGATCCAGATGACTCTAAGTCTCAATCTGGATACATATTGAAAGTGGGAGCAATTGGCTAGAGTAGCTTTGTGCAGAGCATTGTAGACATAGAATATTTGCAAAATACATATGGCTCTGAATGTGACAGACCCATTGACTAAGCTTCTCTCACGAGCAAAACATAATCATACCTTAGTACTCTTTGGGTGTTAATCACATAGCAATGTGAACTAGATTATTGACTCTAGTAAACCCTTTTGGGTGTTGATCACATGACGATGTGAAGTATGGGTGTTAATCACATACAGATGTGAATATTGGTGTTAAATCACATAGGTGATGTGAACTAGATTATTGACTCTAGTGCAAGTGGGAGACTGAAGGAAATATGCCCTAGAGGAAATAATAAAGTTATTATTTATTTCCTTATTTTATGATAAATGTTTATTATTCATGCTAGAATTGTATTAACCGGAAACATAATACATGTGTGAATACATAGACAAACATAGACATGAGTTGTCATTTGATTAACAGGATCACATCATTATGAGAATGATCTGATTGACTTGACCCATTCCGTTAGCTTAGCACTTGATCGTTTAGTATGTTGCTATTGCTTTCTTCATGACTTATACATGTTCCTACAACTATGAGATTATGCAAATCCCGTTTACCGGAGGAACACTTTGTGTGCTACCAAACGTCACGACATAACTGGGTGATTATAAAGGAGCTCTACAGGTGTCTCCGAAGGTACATGTTGAGTTGGCGTATTTCGAGATTAGGATTTGTCACTCTGATTGTCGGAGAGGTATCTCTGGGCCCTCTCGGTAATGCACATCACTATAAGCCTTGCAAGCAATGTAGCTAATGAGTTAGTTGCGGGATGATGCATTACATAACGAGTAAAGAGACTTACCGGTAACGAGATTGAACTAGGTATTGAGATACCGACGATTGAATCTCGGGCAAGTAACATACCGATGACAAAGGGAACAACATATGTTGTTATGCGGTTTGACCGATAAAGATCTTCGCTGAATATGTAGCAGCCAATATGAGCATCCAGGTTCCACTATTGGTTATTGACCAGAAACGTGTCTTGGTCATGTCTACATAGTTCTCGAACCTGTAGGGTCCGCACGCTTAAGGTTTCGATGACAGTTATATTATGAGTTTATGAGTTTTGATGTACCGAAGGTTGTTTGGAGTCCCGGATGTGATTACGGACATGACGAGGAGTCTCGAAATGGTTGAGACATGAAGATTGATATATTGGAAGCCTATATTTGGATATCAGAAGTGTTCCGGGTGAAATTGGGATTTACCGGAGTACCGGGAGGTTACCGGAACCCCCCGGGGGCTTAATGGGCCATAGTGGGCCTTAGTAGAGAAGAGGAGAGGAGGCCAGGGCAGGGCCGCGTGCCCCTCCCCCCTAGTCCGAATAGGACAAGGAGAGGGGGCGGCGCCCCCCTTTCCTTCCTCTCTCTCCCTCCTCTTTCCCCCCTTCTCCAAGTCCAACAAGGAAGGAGGGAGTCCTACTCCCGGTGGGAGTAGGACTCCCCTTGGCGCGCCTCCTCCCTGGACGGCGGCCCCCTCCCCCCTTGCTCCTTTATATACGGGGGCAGGGAGCACCTCTAGACACAACAATTGATCTCTTGATCTCTTAGCCGTGTGCGGTGCCCCCCCCCACCATAGTCCTCCTCGATAATATTGTAGCGGTGCTTAGGCGAAGCCCTACGACGATAGAACATCAAGATCGTCACCACGCTGTCGTGCTGACGGAACTCTCACTCGACACTCGGCTGGATCGGAGTTCGAGGGATGTCATCGAGCTGAACGTGTGCTAGAACTCAGAGGTGCCGTAGTTTTGGTGCTTGATCGGTCAGGCCATGAAGACATACGACTACATCAACCGCGTTGTTCTAACGCTTCCGCTTTCGGTCTACGAGGGTACGTGGACGACATTCTCCCCTCTCGTTGCTATGCATCACCATGATCTTGCGTGTGTGTAGGATTTTTTTTGAAATTACTATGTTTCCCAACAAGTCTGGGGACCCCCGTTCCCAGAACGCCGACAGAAACAAGCAAAAGAAAAGAAGAAGGGAGGAGATGATGAGATAAAGAATGCTATGAAAGCCATTGTGAAGGCAAGAAAGTAAGCAAACGAGAAGAGGAGGATGGTAAGGAGCCAAGAGTCGGTATCCGAGGAGAGGAGGTTCATGGCTGAGGAAAGGAGGGTGGCGGGCGAGGAGAGGAAGGTGGCATTGGAGGAGAATAAATTGGCCATGGAGGAGTGAGCTAGATTATTGGAATGGGAGAAGTACTTGTTCTTCATGGACACATCTACCTTCGATGACAGGCAAAAGGATTTCATCAATATTTCCTGATGAAGTCTTGGTCCAAAAAAGATTGATGGCCATGGGAGGCATGGGAGCTACCATGGGAGGCTTCGGAGGCGTGGGAGCTACCATGGGAGGCTTCAGAGGCATGGGAGCTACCATGGGAGGCTTAAGAACAAGCATGGTAGGCATGGGCGTCATGTGCGGCATGGGAGACATCTGAGCACATACAAGAGGCATGGGTGGCTTTGGAGCTACCATGGGAGGCATGTGAGACATGAGAGCACCTACGGGAGGCATGGGTGGCTTCAGAGCTATCATGGGAGGCATGCATTTTTGTCTCTCATGGGAGCCATGGGAGCACCTCCGGGTGACATGGGTGGACGCATGGCTTCTAGTGTGCCTCGCATGCCTTCGCATGATGCCGTTGGAGATAGTGCAAGCACCATTCGAGTTCCCAGTGATGATGAGGTGCTTGAAAATGGAGAAGAGGAGGAAGAATCATCTTCGGAAGAGAAGGAAGAAGAGGAGGAAGATGATGTGGCATGATTGTTGATGTTTCATTTGTTTGTGTGAACTTTTATTTGTCATGAACTTGGTTGGGTGATTTTGAATTATACTGTATTGCTCCAACTCATTATTTTGCATGTTTGTTTATGTTTGAGATCACTACATTGTCAAATTGATATGTGCTGTTTCATATTTGTCAAGCGTCGGCTGGTCGCGTGCTGTATTTTTATCGCGCCTAGTGAAGCGTTATAGCGGCACGCTAAAATTTAATGTGTCTGGAAAAGCAACCGGCCATTCCCACGCGCGAAAACGCTATTTCAACATTGTAAAAGTTTTTTAGCGCGCTGTCCTACGCGCGTCTGTTGCAGATGCTCCCAGAATCCTCAACAATCGCAAGCGCGGTACAATGGTGAGTAGACCAGCAACCTTTATGTTTTGGACTTCCAGTGAATCTTTATAATAGATCTGAGTTTTTTAAGAAATAACTTCTCATTTCTTATAACCTTATAATAGATCTTTATAATAGAATAGCAAATCCGAATTCTCACGGTCCTAAAAAAACTAGGGTCGCGATAACTGCCACACGTGTGGCATGGATACGAACCAGCCCACACGCCTCGTGTGGCGTGAATAGGAACACGCCCGCACGACGGCGTCCCGGCACGCAATTGCACAGCCCGCACGTTCGGTGTGTGGCAACCCCGCCCGCACTGCCCCGTCCAGGCCACACGACCCAGCCGTTCCCGGCCTCCGATCGATCGCCTCTCTCGACTGCCGCCATCGTCCCCCACCTCTCGAACCCCTACCTCCGTCGCCGGCCTTCTCTGGTTGCCATGGCAACCAGAGCAGATCCGTAGGGCACTCCCACCGCAAACCACACCCCAACCCTCCCCACCCCCAGCCCCCCACTCCAACCCAGCCCTCCAGAGATGATCAGCTAAAATCAGGTGAAAATCTCCCGATCTCATCCTTCTCATCCTTCAGGCTGAAAATCTCCCCGATCTTGTACTGGATCCATGCTATAGGGGTAAAACACTGCATGGTTCAGTGCATCTTCGCAAATTGCCAGACAGAATACACCAAATCTGCCATGTACTACATTTTGAGATTAATTTAAGTTCCTAGTTTGATTGACGCAAGTAGTTGGGTATGAAAATGGATGAGTAGGAATCCCTAAAAAAGGAGAGGAAGGACAACTCTGGAATAAAGGGGATGGGAAAAATTAATTGCCACTTGTGTATAACCACAGTTGCCACCTTTCGTTGTCAGTAACTGCCACCTAGTTGGCATGTTGATTGCCATCCCTATCTTCTATGTGCAAGCAGTAGAAGAATACTATTCTTCTGGATTGTTGATGCGTTCTTGTTCATGCAGTGATTGATAACACATTGGAAAGAAGCGAGACACGGAAATAATGAATCACGAAGATGGTGTTGATACTTGGGGTTCTCAAAGGCCAGAAACGCCCCCTTGGGATGCATCAGAATACAGTCAACTCATCTCTGCGGGGCCATTGCTGCCACTACTAGAACAGTATGCAAGCATTGGTATGATGCGTGATAACAAAAAGAAGAGAACAGTTGCCATCTTCGTAACGATGAAGATGACATTCTACTTATGTCATGCACTGTCATTTTTTCGCAGGTTCTTATGACCAAAACACTCTCAGGGGGCCCCCATGGCAAGTTCAGTCACAATGAGCTAACATTAACAAATGAACGGGCAGCCAACTTCAACTAGCTAATATGGCTAATTAAGGTAATGCATACGAAAAAAGAGCACATACTGGTCTGGACATGAAAAATGAACATGCAAAAAATGGCAAAAGGACTCAGGAGTTATCACGGGTGAAAATGCAGAGCCTTCATGCAGCACGTGGCATCAAGCAGCACCCATGTACCTGCCATCGACGTCATACACAGGCGAGTCCATAAAAAATGAAGGTGTGGATGCTCAATTAGCAGAAGGAGCATAGTTGTCAACTGCAATTGCCATGACTGGACATCTACAATTGCCATGGATAAATAACTGTAGTTGTCATCCCTGGACAACTGGTGTTGCCATCCCTAGACAGCTGCATTTGCCATGGAGGAACAACTGGAGTTGCCATGCCAGTGCAACTACAGTTGCCATGCCAGGACAAATGTAGTTGCCACATCAGGGGCAATTGCAGTTGCCATGGAGGAACAACTGCAGTTGCCATACCAGTGGAACTACAGTTGCCATGCCAGGAAAACTGCAGTTGCCACATCAGGGGCAACTGCAGTTGCCGTGCTAGCACAAACTGCATTTGCCATGAATTGACCAACTACTACTATGCTTACAGGTTATTACGGTGGTGGTAACCCGGCAAACGTCTCGTGGCAAGCTTCACAAATTGCAGGTGGAGCACATCATTTTGGTGTCACAGACCACACAAGATGGTCACATGCAGCACAACAAGGTAAGAAAAAAAACTGAACCACAAAACAGCACTACATTTGTTTTTGTGGCAAAAAAAAGCACGTGCCGAAAAAAAAGAATTGAAGCAGTGATGGTGCACAAAAACCAAGCATAAAACGCTGATAAGTGGTTGCGTGTAAATGAGTCATGTATTGTCTTTGAAAATTCGCCAACTGCTAAAAGCATGTGTGCATCACTAATGATTGAACGCATTTCACCTAGTGAGATCAATCTTACAATGCAGTAGTTTTGTTGCTAGAACACAGTGGTTGCCATTTGTTGGTAGCAGTATTTGCCATGTATGCAGGACTGCAGCTGTCGTGCATATAGAACCCAAGTTTTCGTACTAAAAAGGAGCTTGTTGTCGTGCATTGGCAAACAATAGTTGCCATGTTTGATAAACTGTAGCTGCCATGACTGGACAACTACATTTGCCACCCATGTCCATGTGCAAACTGACATCTTGCTGTTCGAATGATGTAATGCCAAATCACTCGACGTTGATGTCATCCGCTGCGATAAACATGTTATTCAATCAAAAAAAATCTTACTCTCATACCTGTTATTTCAATTACAGGGCCTACAACTACAGTTAACAGCGACGCGGGCACATCTACTGCGGGGAGCTCTGAGCGCATAGAAGACGCGTTCCCCCAGCCAGCAGACAATCATGCCGCAAATAATGCCGAGTCAGTGCCGGAAATGGCAATCATTCCAGCAATTCCCACAACCACCCCTTTGAACGCAAGCACTGGCAACACTCAAGTCGATGAAACTGCCACCGATACTGAAGTGAATGGTGAAACTGACGACGAGGAAAAAGGGGGTGAAGATGATGGGCAACCAGATATCATGGTACCTCAGCCACCGTACGTTGGGCAGAGATTTGAATCGTTTGCAGAAGCAAAGGAATTCTACCAGACATATGCAAAGTTCCATGGGTTTGCCGTCAACACCGAATACCATAGGAAAATTAAGAAAACTAACGAGTACAGCAGAGGCGAGATGAGGTGCCACAAGGCACGAAGGAACAAGAAAGGGAAAGGTGTTGCGCCTGTCATTCCGGAACGAAAGAGAGGGATCATTCTCAAGACGGGTTGCCCTGTCCGGTGTAAGCCAAACGTAGATGGAACACAGTATGTGGTCACTGAATATTTTGATGAGCACAACCACAAACTCATAAAGAAGTTCGATCTGGTCAAATTTCTGACCGCCCACAGAGGGTTCACCCCAGTCGAAAGGCAATTTGTAAAGCTGCTACATGATTGTAACATCGGTCCATCAAGAATGGTCCAGATACTATCACTCATCCACAACAAAAAGGGGAAACTGAGTAGCATGCCGTACATACCAGCTGACATCACAAACCTATAGGCCAAGTACCATAGAGAGAGCAAGCTGGCTGACATAGAGGCCACAATGGCCTACTTCAATGAGAAAGCGAAGGAAGATCCATATTTCTTCTACAGGATAAGGTTGGACAATGAGGACCGTGTCAGGAACATGTATTGGGTGGATGGTGCTGCAAGGAGAGCCTACAAACATTTCTGAGATTGCATTTCATTCGACGCGACGTATCTGACTAATATGTACAAGATGCCATGCACTCCGTTCATAGGAATAAATAACCACAATCAGTCGTTGCAGTTCGGCCGCGGGCTCGTTTGGAACGAAGACACGGATGGGTACGTTTGGCTGTTCAAGACCTTCTTGGAGTGCATGGATGGACTTGCTCCGATGAACATAATAACAGACCAGGATTTCAGCATGCGTGCAGGCATAGAGGAGGTATTTCCGTTGGCAGTGCATAGGCACTGCAGGTGGCACATTATAAAGAAGGCTGAGGAGACGCTAGGACCGTTCTTTGCTGACCGTCCAGAGCTGCACTAGGCATTCGAGCTGTGCATGGACCACAGCTTGACGGTGGAGGAGTTTGAAAGGAGCTGGATGGCCATGATTGAAACATATCAAGTCCAAGATAACGAGACGCTTGCTAACCTATGGGAGAAGCGAATGTACTAGGTGCCGGCCTACTTCATGCAGTGCTTCTTCCCCTTTCTGTAGACTATGCAGCGCAGCGAGGGGTTCAATGCTGTTTTGAAGCGGTACGTGAGCCCTGGCAACTCATTGCTACAGTTTGCCAAGCAGTACACAGCTTTGCAAAAAAAAATTCTGGGATCTGAGCTACATCAAGAAGCTACCACCGCGCTAAAGCAGCCGAAATTGCTAACGTATTTACCGATGGAGAGGCAAATGAGCAAGATATACACAAACAAGATCTTTAACAAGTAAGTCAGTTGCGTTACAGTTTTATTTGCACAAAAAGCACTAAGGCAGTAGGTGCCTTATAGAGTGCACTGCAGTTGCCATGATGTGCAGTTGCCATGTTTAATGAAATACTGTTTGCCATGCTTACTCAGCTGCAGTTGCCATGTTCATTGAAAATTTTGTTTGCCATGCTTGCTCAGATGCATTTTCCATGTTCAATGAAGTGCAGTTGCCATGTTTAATGCACTGTACTTCCATTGGGGCATGTTGGTATGCAAATGCCAATGTCAACTGAAAAATGTTATATTCTCGACACATATGCTGAAATGCAATTGCCATGTTTACTAAAAATGCAACTACCATGTTTGTTGAAAAATGCATTTGCCATGTTTACTAAACTATAGATGCCATATTCAATAAAATGCAGTTGCCATGTTTTATGCAATGTGCTTCCATTGGGAATGTTGGTGTGGAAATGACGATGGCTAGTTGAAAATGTACTATAGTTGCCATGTCTAGTGTACTACGGTTGCCATGTCTAGTGTACTACAGTTGCCATGTCTAGTGTACTACAGTTGCCATGTCTAATATACTACAGTTTCCATGTCTAATATACTACAGTTGCCATGTCTAATATACTATGTTTTCCATGTTCAGTATACTATGTTTGCCATGTTCAGTGTACTATGTTTGCCATGTTCAGTGGACTATGTTTGCCATGTTCAAACAAAAATGTATTTCTATTTTCCATGACAACATAAGGTGCTACAAAAAAGATCGCACGATAGTTTAACAGAAAACACACAAAACTTGTAGATTCCAGGAAGAAATAAAGCGTGCCAACATGTTCCCGGCTTTCCAGGTGGACGAACATACATTCAAGGTGTGTTCTATTTTGGGCATGTCAGATTCAGAACCTGAAGACCCGGACAAAGGAAGGAACTACTTCATGAAAGCCTCGATCGGACAAGGCGAATACTACTGCCAATGCTGCAAGTTTGAATGGGACGGCATTGTGTGTTGTCACATACTAAAAGTAATGGACATGAACGCTGTGACACAGATGCCCCGACATTTCATAAGGCGGCGATGGACTTGGGATGCTGACAACACGTTTGCGCCCAGACAACAAACACAGTTCTGGCTGTGCATGACGAGAGACCTGAGGCAACCATGGAAGCCATGAGGCACGTTGTGCTGACAAAGAACTATGCTGAGCTAATTGATGAAGCATGCAAGAGTGATGAGACAGCGAGAGTCGCAGAAAAACACAGGAAGGCCCTGAAAAGAGAGCTTGATGAGATCAAGAAGAGGAAAGCTGAGGAAGCCTTACACCGGTTCCCCGGCACATCAAGTGTGCCTTCATCCACGGGGCCATCATCTGAAAACTCTGAGATAGGATCTGGAACAGCAAGCACACAAACCCAGGTCAGGAACCACCCCGTTCCATCACAAAGGGTCATCCAAGAGAGATAAGGTACAAATCGGGATTGGAGATTCAAGCAAAACACAAGAAAACGAAGAAAGGGACGGGCAATCCATAAGCAAAAGTTGGGGCACTGTGACATGGTCCTTGTGGACATTTTGTTGTGTACCCTAGATGTTGTGATTTTTTTAATTTGGGATAATGACTCTTGAGGGGATTCAGAAGTTGAAGGAAAATGCATTGAATGGATAAATGTAGTTGCCATGTTATGGGTACTTAATCTGCCATGTTATGGGTACTTAATCTGCCATGCTATGTGTAGTTAATCTGCCATGCTATTTTATACTAAAAATATGCCATGCTATTTTATACTAAAAATATGCCATGGTATTTTATACTAAAAAATATGCCATACTATTTTATACTAAAAATATGCCATGCTAGTTGCACTGGATCTGCCATGTTAGTTGTACTGGATCTGCCCATGTTAGTTATGCTGGATCTGCCATGTTAATTATGCTGGATCTGCCGTGTTGTTTGTACTGGATCTGCAATGTTAGCTGTACTGAAAATATGCCATGGTATTTGTAATGACTCTGCATCGCATATATTTCCATAACAATTCGACGCGGTTTAGTGACACATATTGTGTTGTGTGCAATGTATGGGAAACAAGTTGGAAAGAGCGTAACGTGCATAAACCACAGCAAAGGTTGTGGCTACATGATCAACCTACCATGCTAGCCGGTGAAGTTAGTGATGAAAAAGAAGAAGCAAACGTCCAAATGAACAATGACGATGACTTTCACTAACCATGTCTGATGAACTACGTTTGCCATGTTTTAAAACATCATGACACATTCGAAACAGCAAAACGGGTGCTACAAACGATGAAACCATAGTAATAACGATAAACATAAAAACATATCTGCTGCCATGCCTAAGTAGGTTCACATCCACACATATATTACAGAAAATATTCAAATGTCGCTCACACACCACCACTACATAGTAGGCTACGTGGGGTTGCAGTCATAACATAGCACAAGAACATAGTTTTTGACGAGAACAAAAGAGATAGTACCTTACATTCCTCAGCAACAGAATGTAAGGTATGCGTCCGGTGTGTATCGCCGCGTGATCACTTGTACCACTTGATGAATTTCTTGACAGCTTCCTCCACAAACTCGCGTGCTCCGGACCGCTTGTTGAAATCTTCATTCGTCAACTAGTTCCATGTGTAGATTTTCCGGAGTTCAACGACCGTTGCCGCTGTGACAGCGGGGACAAGTCTACCTTCCCACTTTGCAAAGTATTCCAACGTGTGAAAGCCACAGTCCGTCCTGCACACGAAAAAGAGTCATGTGAACTCACAAAAAAGGGCATATATAGCAGTGATAGACTTCAATTCAGATGTAACAACAAAAGAGGGGTTGGATTGATGTAAAATGGCACATGAAGGAGGGGGGGGGGTAGGAAATTACGTGTTCCCTTGCTTCATAGTCGCCATGTACTCAATCGGGAAATGTCTGATCTGGACCTTTGAGTGTTCGTAGTGACGGTTCCATGTCTCTTTGAGGTTGTTGATGAAGAATTCAGCATGCGTAGTAAGGTCTGCATCAGCTGCCGAACGAATTGAATCAAGCACCTCATAACGTTGGTTCTTCAGGTCAAGACAAATCGCATAGTGGTGACCACACTTGTCGTGTTGGTCATGTGGTGCAAGCTTCTGGAACATGAGGAACATGACCTGCATTTAAAAGTGAGGGAAATGAGAAGCAGAGTTCACATGAAGAACCGCAGAGGAAAAACAAGGTAGAATCACGTAGAATGTTTGGTTATGGGTGGGGGTAGTTGAAAGAAAGTTGCCATCCATGTATGAACAAAATTTGCCGTGTATTTTTCTATGAAGTTGCCACATAGTTTGCACAAGATGAAAAAAATTCAAAAAGTCAGGTTGCATGGCAACTATTGCCACATGAAACATCTGCCACATAATCAGAGTACAGAAGATGGCAAAAAACCATACCATGTGAAAAAAAGTGCAAACAGGGAAGGAATACTCACATATTTCTTCATTGTGAGCTTGAATTCACCATGTTGTGCAAAATTCTTCCTCAGGATTTTGTGGTGGAAGTCACCATCCCATATTTTACAAGTCACACTGTAATGCATGATTGTTTTGTCGGCACACACATCCATATGATTGTTGATGTAGTCAATCCCGCATGCAACTACATTCGTTGACATTTTACCGTTTGGCCTCACGGACTCGGCAAGATCACCCAGGTCGACGTACGTCGCTTCGCATTGAATGACCTTGGTTCTGTCCAAACATGAGCTGTATGAAAACGATATAACATGAAAGAATCATGCCTACCAAGTAAAAAAATGAAAGAACTAAAACATAAGCGGATCATGTATAGAAAGTACAAAAGAAGATGAATGGTAAAAAAGGAACAAAGCAAAATGAGAGATTATGGGGGTGTGGTCATTTACGCTTTCAGCTCCTTCATGTGCTTGCTGCTGGACCTCGCATTTCCAAAACGCTTGACAATATCGTACAGCTGGGTCTGTTCCTTAGTGGCCCTGAATTCGGGCTCGTAGTCTTTCGCGGGAGGTGGGTGAACTACCCTCTGCTGCCTCACTGAACCAGGGGTGGCACTCCTGATGGTATCCTCAGATACCGTATCTGCAGGCATGTTCGAACTTGATTGTCCTTGTCCTCGTGAGGACCTCCTCTGCAATGCTGCCTCCTCGATCCTGCGGTAAGCTTCATCAAGTGACGGTGAAATCTCCTCAGGGGTGGCTGCAAGGATCAAAAAAGTGGATTATGATACCTAGAAATCAAAAATAGATGCATTGTGAGAAGATAGGGTGCATGACGTGAGATGTATGTACAAAGAAGTGGGGAGTTGCCATGTGTGGTGCAACTACAGTGGCCATGTTGTGGCAACTGCAGTTGCCATGTAGTTGCACTGTAGTTGCCATCTGGTTGGACTATAGTTGCCATGTCACAGCAACTACAGTTGCCATGTTGTGCTAACTACACTTGCCATGTGCTTGCCGAGTGGAAAAAATGCAGCATGGAAACAAAAAAGTACAGGTGACATAGTGCAGCAACTCCAGTTGCCATGTGTAATGCATTGTATTTTCCATGTGACAGCAACTACAGTTGCCATGTTGAATCAACTTCAGTTGCCATGTGGTTGCTCAAAATGTGAAATGCAGCATGGCAGCAAAAATAATGTAGGTGACATGGTGCATCAAATCCAGTTGCCATGTCATCACATATCAGTTGTCCATCATAAGTGAGGACCCCCAAAAAAAGTACGATTGCGACAAAAGTCAAACTACAAAGATGTATACAAGAAAATGATATAAGCACATGATAAATGTACCTTGAACTATCGGCTCTACAAACTTGACAGCCTTCCTGCCCTCGACCATTGGCTGCGCCATCATTGCGGGCATGCCTCCCGGGAAAGCAAATGCAACTGGCATAGGATCTGGCACCACTGGTTCATCTTGACTGATGCCAAGACTGAAGCTCGGTGGGGTGAAGGCCATTGGGTGCCTCTCATGCCTACTGGACGGACCACGAACAACTTATGAGGCAGAATCCAAGGGTGAAAGATCAACAAACATATCCGAATCGGCCGCTACAGAATGATCGGGCTTATTTGTAGGGCGGGGCGTATTGTCAGCGGTATCAGTCGCAGCTTTCTTGACAATCCTCTTGTTTGGGCTGTATGGGACACCCACATTGACTGGGAGCTTGGAAGTGCACAGATTTAAGTTGGGGATTTCCATTGCGGGTAAAGGCGTACTCTGCTCCGGACGTTCACCTGCGTCACTCGTGCCCGGCTTGACACCTGCATCAGTTGTGCTCCGGTCTTCCGGTTTCTCCATCGTATTGCTTGTGGCAGGTGGGGGAAACAGTATGGACGCAGGGACATAACCAGACTCGTCTCTACTGCTCCTAGCAACAGGCGGTGCATTGGGTATGTATGTTGATTGCTTGCGGGGGCTATGACGCCTAGGTGGAAGACTAGCACGCGAAACGGTCGCCTTAGAAGTATCTGCACCGATAGGAGCTGGACCTGTTGTGCCAAGACTCTCACCTGTAGATGGCATATCATTGTGAACTGCCGCCTCAGCCGCTTCTGTCGTGGACACAGGAGTGCCACCACGCACACACTTGGAATCAGTGTCAGATGAGCGGGAATATTCCTTGCTTAGGTTGGTCTCGGGAGCGTCCACTTCAACACTTGCTGATGGGGTGGCATGGCTCACAGCAGCATCCTTCATTGCCAGAAGAGTTGGCAATATTTCAGCTGTCCTGGCAGATACTGACTCGTCACTCCCCGATGTACGGATGCCTGTTATTCTAGCCTGCACATCTGCAGCCGGCGGAGATGGTCGGCCACTTGCATCAGAGTTAGTGGGAGCAGTTGACGGTGCAGCAGCAGTATTGTCGCCTGGCGCCTCATGAACATCTGAGTTGCCCCCTGTTGACAACTTTGAATGCAGGCGTTCGAGTGGGTCCTTAATGATATGCTTGGCCCCACGCGTAGTAGTCTTCTTCACCCTGCAAAAAAGAAAGCACATGAAAAAGGTATTAAAAAATGAACAAAATATATTTCCCATGGTAGAAATCTTAAGAAAAAAATGAAAAACAAGTGGAAAAGCTGGTAGTTGCCATGTAAGGGGAACATGAGTTGCCGTGTGACATAGTTGGCAGTTTCCATACAAAATCTAGCAATAGTTGCCATATTAGCCAACTTGAAGAATGATAAAAATGTCTAATCTGCCATGAATGCAATTTCAAATCTAGGTGTGGGATGAGCACACAAGCCAACGATAAATATGGCAGTTGCCATTAGGTACAGTAAGAGTTGCCATTTGGCCTAGATGCCAGTTGCCATGTAAAAACCAAATAGGAGTTGCCATACACTTAAAAAGAAAGGAAGAAATCATTTGGAAAACAGCAGTTGCCACGTGGGGGACGATGACAGAAGACCATGTGACAAGCTGAACAAATGCATTGGAAAATTAAGAAAAAATAGCACTATGTCAATGAAAGCACATGGAAAAACCTACTTCTTGACTGGCTTCCTCAGGTCTGGCAACACGACAGGATCCCCGGTGTTGGTCGTCGTCGTACGAGGAGATGACTTGGTGGAAGGGGTATCACCGGCAATGGAGGCACCTTTGTTCAACCGAGCAGAAACACGGGTTGGCGTTGGCGCCCGTTTCTTCGTAACTGCTCGTCCACCAGCTCTCGACTCGCTGCACGTATGAGATGGAGGAAAAAAAAGGTGGCAATTGTCAGACAACAAACTCGTTGCCGCACTTGACAAAAACAAGTGCAAAAAAGGGATGAGTCTATTCCAAGAAAATAGACAAAGCAAACAACTAAAATTAAAGTCGAACCTCCTCCTGGCAGCTACGTGATCGGTCCTAGACCTCTTGCCAGGAGAACCCTGCCCAACATCCTCTGGAGCCCTCCCCCTCCTTGATGGCAACACCCCCTCGCCTCTTGCAGTCGTATGTTCTTTGACTTTCTCCGGTGGGGGGGCATCTGTTGCATCCTTGCCCTTGTTACCACCTACGCGAACTTCAGCATGTTCATCATCATCGGTGTCCTGTTGCACATTCTCCATGTCATCGTCATCATCATTGCTAAGGCCAGCGTCTCCATCTAGTTCATCTTGTGTGTCACTAGGCTCTTGGGAACTGTTGTAGTCATACCGGCCACGGCAACCGGTTGGCCAATGTGTACGTTTTGGGACAAATGAAGTGAACTGCCTCGCAACCGCGTCGCTGTCAGAGCCACTGAGGGACGTCCACCCCTCAACCAACTTCCCGAGCAAGCCAGTCATTCCGGATGCAAACTGCCCAATTAGATGCTCAACAGGTGCCCTCGCCTGTGCACGAAACAAGAAGCATCAATAACCACCCATATTGCAGTCACTTGCGCGACATCAAAAAATAATCCACGGCAAACCATAGATGTAGATATTTTGATTACCTCAGTAGGACAAGACGGAGCTGAGTGCACGTCCATCCACTTTCCAAAGTTTTGAGGCCCCCCAAACACGCTGTAGTCTATAGCATGCTTGGCCATCAGCTAGAAAAAACAAAAAAAATAGCAAGGATGTAAGAGAGAGAAGGTAAGTTTCAGCACGAATGAAAGAGTTCACATGTGGAGTGAAACATGGATACAATACGCAGACAGCCATGGATAACAAAAGGTAGTCATCCCTTATGAACCACGGGCGGTTGCCTCATGTCAAATTTGTAAAGCATGCCATGTGAAGAGAGAAACCAGAACTAACCTGCAGTTTTCCATATTTGGTATCAGTTACCCTGTCTGCGGCAAGCACAACCTTGACAGCGTTGATAGTCCACGCAGAAACAGCAAACTTGTGCGTAGGCGGCGTGCCTCCTGTCCCAGTGAAATCCACGGTGGACAGATCAAGACAGTCGACGTACATGAGCTGATTTAAAACAATTTTACAAAGAAAGAAATATCAGTTGCCATCATGGGTACTTTGTAGTAAAAAAACAGGATAATCTATGTTCCCATGATAATCAAGTTGATGTGCATGAAAAGAGTAGAAAAAAAAGAAGAAGTTACCTTCTATATGTCCTAGTTGCCATCATAGTGTGATGGCAGTTGCCATATTGCCATGATGGCAGTTGCCATCATAGTGTGATAACAGTTGCCATACTAATATGATGGCAGTTACCATATTGTCATTATGGCAGTTGCCATATTGTCATTATGGCAGTTGCCATCTTGTTATGATCAGGTTGCCATGCATGAATAAAAGTGTGTTAAAAAAGAGTGTTCACAGAAAGAATTGGTAAAAAAATACTATTAAATGCAGTCGACAACCCTTTTGATACATCTTGCTTGAGAATGCATCGTGCAGGAAGTCGGCAATAAACTTACACCAATTCATGTTCTTCACATTTTTCAGATCCGCCTGCACTGCACAAAATTTCAGGACAAAAGGTTGCCGCATCAGAAATCAAATGGAAAAAAACATCGAAAACATTAGCAGTGACTAGCTTTACACATGACATTGGAGCCAAAAGATTGAGAGAATATAAAGTAGTAAAGATGGATCATTCACCAGGATGGGAAGCATTTGTTGCTTGGGCGAAGAGAAGTGGTCGGCGCGAAAACAGCTGAGATGAGGTACATGAGTAGCTTCATCTTGAAAACATCTCCATGCGTCGTCATGGCCTGCAGCGAATCTGCCAGTGCAAACGTGTTCGGCATGGATTCCAACCCAGGAAACAAACGGGGGAACAACGCTTCCTCGATCTCATTATTGACCTCGTACGGGACTTTGATATGTCCACGAGGCACACCCAAAGTGTAGAACACGGATTCCTCGTTCAATGGTAGTCTTCCATGTCCCGGAATCACGAATTCCCTGGAGGCGGGGTCGTAGATCTCACCAAGCCAGTCGCATACAGGGTTGACAAGGTTCGTGCACCGGACATCCATCAAAGCCTGCATACCCATCTCAGCAGCAGCTCCCTTCTGATCGTCGGTGAATTTGTCAGTCAACGCAGTCAGTCGTTCTTGGGAGGCTCTGTTGCGAATACGTTTCTTCTTCTGCAAAAAACAGACAAAAAGTGATCAGTTGTTGCCATGTTTTGCAATATCGTGAAATTTTAGTTCAATGACAAACGACTGCAAGCTCGAGATGCCAACCAGTAACATAAAGCAGGAGGAGGGGGGATGTGTGGACAGTTACCTCATCACCCTCTTTTCTCCGTCCAGTTGCCCGATTACGCTGTGGTGGATCCATGAAATCATCATCATCATTTTGATGATCACCACGAGCCATTCTGCTGAGATAGGAACAGACCAACTTGTCATGATGGAAATGTAAATGCAAGAGGTAAGCAGTTGCCACCTAACAGAAAATGTCAACTAGTGAATGCAAAAAATATAACATGAACACACACGCATCCCTCCTATGATTGTCGAAACATAAACGTGGCAAGTAAGCACATTGGTTGCATTATCAAGAAAAAAAAGTGTACAGATCGTAAATGCACTTGAAAACAAAAATGTTGAAGTTGCCATGTTAGCCCAAGATAGTACGATAGAAAGTCACAAAATTCTTCACATCACAAAAACTAAGATGTGGCAGCTCACACCATGTCCTAAAAATACACCAATCAAATGCCACCTGTTCAGCGGCAGAAATGTGCTAGGGTGAAATTGTCGTGTTAAAATGCAACACATACTACAAAAAAACGATGAAACCACATCTAATCAAGAACCTGGAAATTGCCACAGTGTGTTCAGTATCACAAAGTCGTTGTGGCGAAACAAAAAAATTGCGTGTGCAGTACAATGAATTTGCCACATTGTACTGAATGTAACATGGCAACAGACATGATGTGGTCAGCCAAAAATTTACCACATGGAAAGCATATGTATGGCATCTGACACAATTGATATGCAAATCTGGTTGCCATATTATGCAGCCAATTTGCCACATTGTCCTATCTACAGTATGGCAACAGACAGTGTGTTCACATTATATTTTGCCACATGAATATACTATCCAAGTGGCAACATGCACACTTGATGTGCACATTAGTTGCCGTCCAGTGCGGTTGGCTGCTGGAACTGCATTGACTACCGATTTACTACACTTCACCATTCACATCGTGTGGTAACTTTCACAAATCATTCAGAAAAATTAGTTGCCACAATGAAAAAGCATGTTTGTGGCTACTATCACAGTAAGTCAGCAAATTAGTTGCCACATGGAAGAGGGTGTGTGTGGTAACTATCACAGTCATTCAATAAATTAGTTGCCGCATGGGAAAGCTTATTTGTGGCAACTATCAGTCATTTCAGTAAATTAGTTGCTGCTTGAGAAAACACGTTTGTGGCAACTATCACATTTGTTCAGGAAGTTAGTTGCCATACAATCATGATAGTTAATCAAACTACCAAGTTTGCCTCATACTACAGTTTTAAAAACCAACTAACTAGATCTAGGGTTCAATGACAACTACAGTGACTTCAAATTCAACCTCAAAGTTCTCCCCGGAACTGATTGCAAAACATCATTTCGAACCAATGCGCATCAAACAAACCGGGAGACACCTGCCCAATCCAAAGACAAGACTAGTGCGTGTCTCCGGATAGGCATAACCACACCGACGAGGCCGCCGCGGCGACGGCGACGAAACTGCCCAGTGCCACCAAAAACGGCTAGCAGACGACTCCGCCGTCGGCGGGAACGCCGACGCATCGCCAAATCGCCTGAATCTCTACGAATCTCGAGCGAGGAATCGAACAGGGAGGGAAGGGGGGAAATGCAGGAAGGGATTGCGAGAGTTGTAGCGAGCATTACCTTCAACGCGCATGCGCTCCGGCGAAGCCGCTCCGTTCCGGCGAGCACCACCGACGGCCGCGAACACCGTCGATTCTTCCGCCTCCGCCGTCGCCTTCTCCCCTCGCCTTCTCCTCCAATGATTTGAAATGCGAGTGGGTTGTGCCAGTAACTACGGTGCGGGGGTGAGTAAAATGGAACCGTGAGGGAAAGGGGGCAGAGGTGTGCGACGTGTTTAACGTCAACCGCGGTTGGCGCGTGGCGTGCGGGCGCATAGCAGTTCCATCGCACACCCCCGAGTGGCAACCGCTGACCGCGGGAGGGCAACCAACGTGCGGGCGAACTGTCTCGCACACCGCACACTCGCCTCGTCCTACGTGGCACAAAAAAACGACCGGATTGTGCCAAGATTCATACATAAAGTACCCAACGGTGATGCTTGCGTGTGGTCGAGATGATGAACGCTCACACGTGTGGACGTTAACATTTCCGAAAAACTAAGACACGAAGGTATCGTCGTCCTCGCAGGCCACCTCAGTTGCCGTCGGCAGGTATCGTTGTCCTCGCTAGCTCGCCTCTGTGTCGATCTCTCCTACCCGCGTGAAACTCTAGATGCGCCACACCTCCCCGTTGCGAGCCCCCGTCGGCAGATCCAACACTGCAGCTACCGGTGGCCGCGTTACCAATCTAAGCTGTCCATCACGATCTTGACAAGAAATCCTCACGTTGGTTCGAAGGGGAGATTTCTTTTCTTCTTCTCCTTGTCAATTTTGTGCAATCTAGTCAATCTCGGTTAATCCCTCCAAAATCTTCTAGTGAATCAAGTTAGCCCTAGTTGTTCACAAAAGAACAAGCCCTCAGGGGTTGGAAGAGGAGATTTCTGTGCAATCCATCAACGAAAGGAAACCAATTTTTCACCTAGTTGCGGTGTTTTGGTTTACTCACATCCATTCTTCTGTCAGGGTAACTGCTGCTTCTGTTTCTTTCGCTCTCCCCGGTGCCTCATTATGCTGTTGCCTCTGGCATCGTTGATGCTTGGTAGCTTGGCTGTTGGAAACTTGGAATCAGTTGCCGTTCCTTGCAGCGTTCGCGGATTTGACGTTGCCCCTATGTGGCAAAAGTCTCGCCTAGAGTCTGAAACTGAGGTTTGTTGCACGCATGCAGGTCGGAATTGCAGCCTCTAGTAAGGTTAATTGGCCGTCCAACTTCAGGTTAATTCCTTCAGTATTCGGTTCCTCATACCACATTGTGGGCAGGAGCAGGATGGTTCATCGATGAATGGTTGCGTAAGGGTTCCGATATTGTAGAGGAGAACCCTATCTTTTGGAAGATCCAATTTCATATAAAAACACACTCTTCCAAACTATTGGTGCACTTGACATCAATTTGTTTTGTTTCTTTGTTTCTGAATCAACTAGAACCTTAGGGTAATGAACACCTTTTAAAAAAAGCAGAGTAGATCACCCCTTGCCTGATGCAGAATTGCAGAGGTATCACACTGAAAGTCTGAAAGATGATTAGGTCCCAACAGCCTCTGCTAAATACTCCCTCCGTCCGGAAATACTTGTCGGGGAAATGCATAAAAATGGATGTATCTAGAACTAAAATACATCTAGATACATCCATTCCTCCGACAAGTATTTCCGGACGGAGGGAGTATGATTCGAGCATTACGCCTTCTTTCATGTTGTCTAGTAGTATAGCACACTAAAATTTGGCATCTCAGCAGGATGCCAAATTGGATTGACATAGTAATCCAATGCTATGTTTCCTTTTTCTTTCAGCCAATGTCACTGAAAACAGTCGACAGAACTGAGGCAGCAAGGAGCTCTTCATCACCAAGATAATAGTAAAGGTGCAACTGTTGGATCGCTCATTGGTGATCCTGATGATCCATGGAACCCTCCCCGCCCACCTCCTCATCCCTGGATTCTGGCCTTAGAGTGCCCTCATCAGTTTAACGTGAAGGTAAATTAACTTGCCCCCCTCTTCTTATTGCATTCTTTTATAGTGGTTCTTGACTGATTATTCCTCTCTTTTAGTACATGCGTCAAATTGCGGATTTCTTTTCTGAAGTCAGAGCCGCAAACATAATCGTCCCAGACCGCACTCCTAAGGTTCTTTATACTTGTTCAATTTCGCATGGCTGACATATCATTTGGCATCTAAGTAACGCTCTTCGTGTTTTCCTTGCAATACTTTTTGGAAGTTATTTTGTATACTTCAACATGATAATTACACCCTCAGCTATTACATGAGTGTAGGTTCCACCCTAAACTCTTAAAACCACCCACAACATTCAGGAAAATTTTAGAAGTCTTGAAATGAGAACTATTATTCTAGATATTGGTCTGAGAACACGCTCACACATACTCCATCCGTCCCACAATATAAGATCGTTTTTCAATCTATGTGGGATGGAGGGATTACATTATATGAAAAATAACTTTCACAAACAAAAAGAGTGTTTCAAGTAACTCAATTTTCACCAAAACTTAAAATATCTAGGAAACAAGTAATGTTGTTTTTTCCCACCAAATCTCAATTTTTTTTCGATGTTTCAGAATTTCTAATAAAAAATGATGGAATACCATGAAGGAAGAAGTTGTGACATGTCAAACATATGCCAACAATGTAGCCACTTCATTCGGAACTGCTTTCAGACGGATGAAACGATTTTAAGAGCTGAAAATTGCATGATGTTAATAGTTGGGGATCAGCTTTGGATGATTTAAAAGTTCCACTCACACGCAATAGTTGACGGATGGGAAGTGCATGTTTTCCTAGTTTCATTAACATAAGATGTCTTCATAGGATATATACTTCTCCTGTTATGTATTGTTAGCAGGATAGCTGAACTGATTGCTTTTCACCTTGTTTAAACATGGATGGTCCATCTAGGAGAGGCACACAAAGTTTTATGAGATATTTGACCGCTTCATGACCACCTTAGAAAAAGATAGTGCTCTGGGCTTCCTCCGCCTCTTCGATAAGTACAGGCAGCACCTTGTTTATGGATATGTTATCACTCACAAAGCTTTAACTTAATTATTGCAATGAATGCCCTGCGTTGCGCTAAGTTTGTTTTGAAGGGGAAGGCGCCTAGGCTCTGTGGGATGCGCGCCAACCCCAACTACATTACCAACTTTGGGTTCTTCCCCCTTCACCAAGCTGCTGAGTCATTCTCCGCTGACATGGTTCATTGGCCAATCTACGCACCTCGGGCGATATAATCATCGAGGGCCTCCTTCCACTCCATGTTGCCGTCGAGAACACTTGCCAGCACAAGTATCTGGAGGACAATCTATTAGCTGACCAGAACTATATGAAGGGGAATGTCGAGTACATCTACAAGCTCATATATCTGCTTTGCCTGCCTGAGATGGTTTGTTTTAAATCCCTCCAAACATCAGTTACTACTTTAGTTACATAAGAGCAGAGAAGAAGTTCAGCTTCATGCCAGATATTTAAATCGACTGCTCCTACAGTGTTTAAGAACTGACAATCTGTTACTTTGTATAGTTCAGAGTGTGAAAGAACAGTTTGCCTCTGTAATGTTTTCTGTATTTATGTCTGTACTTGAGTAGGAGGCACTGCTTATTTTGAATTGAAGGAGAAATGAGTCAAATTTGTCTGCAATTACAAGTTTTTGTTAACTTCTCTTGCCGATAATTTAATGTCAATCCTTCTTTATTACATAGAATGTCACCACTTTAAATTAAAACTGTTATGCATTGGTGACTTATGCAGAAGATCTTCTTGGACACGATTAGGGTGCTTGCAAGTCACACAGATAATGTAGTAGATGAGCTCTGGGATTGCATAAAGCATGGGAAGCTTGTCCCTGCAGCTATTTTGCTCTTCGCAGCTCATAGGCATTTCTGCAAGCTCAATGGATTTGATACGATCAAGACTCTTATCGAGGATTCTGTGTTTGACCTAGAAAGGGAGGCGTGTGGATTAAAAAGTGGTAAAAATACTAAGGCAGCAAAGCAGCGGAAGGAGAAGAAAGTACAATTTAGTAACGCATTGGTGCTTATTAGGATAATTCTCAAAGCTGGTGATGCTCTTGACGAATATATTCAAACTCATTCAAAGGTACCGCGTTTCGTTAGATCACATCTTCAATGTCTTAGGTGTCTATTTTTTTCTTCTATTGAATATATTTTAATATGTTAATGTTAGGATAACTTGTAATATTTATTGTAGAGAGAGAATATTGCATAACATGTCCCTTGCTGACCAACATGAAAAGAACAAAATTTCTGATGTATTACTTTGTATGGCCTTTGCGAATAATTAATAAATGGCCGCATGCATCGTCTAGATACAGAGGCCAGGGGTTTATCCTCCTTTTCAAAAAAAAACATGAAAAGAACAAAATTTCTATATCTAAATCGTTTTCTTGTGCTGTGCTCTTCTCATAGCTTTTTGAACCAAGTTTGTTATCAATCCAATGCTAATATCCAGTGGATCGCAGTCTAATGACTTGGATTTCCTCCTTTTGTGAAATCTGTCCAATATATTCTGAAAAAGGTACAATACAAGTATTTTCTGTACATGTAGCAATAAATTTATCATGCAGGGAAAGCCATAGCAATACTATAAAGCTATTTCCTTATGGTAGTTACTGCCATATGGTAGAAGTGTACTCATATGTATCTGCTGAGTGCGTTCGAGGTTTCTAGTGGTAGTCTAGTGTTTAAGCCCTCTGCACATGACCTTTTGGGTATACGGAGCATATCAGTGCATAGCACCTGAGTTAAACCAAATTTTGCATATCTAGTGTTAGCTTGGATACATATAAAGTACTCCCTCCGTAAACTAATATAAGAGCGTTCAGATTACTAAAGTAGTGTTCTAAACGCTCTTATATTAGTTTACAGAGAGTACAAAAAAATAAATATCAGTTAGCTTACAGAAAATAATAATTATGCAGGTATCTCATGAGGAGGTCCTTGCAAAAGTTTCAGAAGTTCTCCAGAATTATGATGTTGGTCCTAGTGGAAAAGTAATCTGCATCGAAGACCTTTGTCTGGTTTGATTTTTTTTATTTCCTTCTGCGTCTGTTCTTTTTGTACATGTAGATGATCTACCTAACAATGTTTTAATTATTTCTTCCACATGCTCTTGTAGTCGCCCGTATGCTTGTCCAGTGCCGGACAATGTGTTGCATGAACATGGTGCGTGCTTGTTTCAGAACCTGGTATTTTTGTGCTTCTGTAACAATTTGCAAAATGAGCCGTAATAATTCTGTAATCGGAAGCAGGGGAAACAGACTTGACGAATGCAGCCATAGGATCGTCTACACTGGAAGTCAAGGCAAAAAATGTATGGGTATTTGAACTTGTGCCTTTCGACTTTTATAGTTCTTATTTTGCTTCATGCTGAAAATCGATTTTTTACTAAATTTGGTAATTCATGCTTTCATTTCTTTCTGCTGTTTACATGTTAATACCCAGTATAAAATGTCATCAAGTTCATTCGATGACAATTTTTATCAGGACACTGAAGTTCATCATGTGGCTGTAGTGCCATTCAAATCTTTTACTGCAAGGGTATTGTATCATCCCATATTTTAGTGTGACGTGTAAAAATTCAAGAGTCCTATAATGGCTAGAGATAAAACACTTGTTTTCTCTTTTCTAAAGATAACTGATGCTATGCAACTGATCTGTCTGGTTAGTGTGGTCAAATTATATGGGTAAGACACACATATGCTTTGTTTTTGTTTCCCCTTTTACTCCCTCCGTTCCGAAGTTGAGTCATCTATTTTGAAACGGAGGGAGTACCTGACTAGAGGCTGCATTTATTTGTGTAGTTAGTGGATGACTCAATGGCAATAAACTAAAAAGGGCCATGTACATGTTGTTTGATCACGCTGAGTTTATGTTTTGTGTCATCTTGACCACGGTATCTTGATTATTTTTATGTTTTAACCAGGGCGCGAAAAAGAAACCATGTAGAGGACAGGACCTCTGGTACGCAAGAGATCAGTTCCTTCCTGTCTGGAGATCAGTGCTAACATGTCGGTTTAATGTGAGGACCTTTTCCATCATATGCACCAAACAAAGAGAGGCCAGTTACCCAATATGATGGCGTCCAGAAGAAACTGACTGATAGAAGGTCTTCCTCTAACGCTCGTCTTGGCATGTTGGACTTGTTGGAGAATAGGTCTCGGAAATTAGCGAGTGGTCCAAAATCAGCGAGTAGTCGCCGATCCCGAAGGCTGTTTGGCACTGCTGCATCGACAGTCCTGAAGATGTTGAAGCGCGCATGATGAACGAGTAGGATGGAAGGTATAATAGTTTACTATGTAGCATATCGAACCGTCAGGCAGGGGTAGGATTGAGCTAAACTATAAAAAGCATATTGTGGAAATGGAATTTTGACTGCAGGTGCGTGCCCAGACGAACAAGCAACCATCATTCTCCCTGCAATCAATCAATGCAAGATGGTTCTGTTTTGCCCACGGCGATGGGTGAGCGCTGGATAGGTGTTTGGCCATTGTGCATGTCTACTGAAAGTAACTGTTGCTATTTGGTTAACAAATAGTAGTATCTTCCCCTCAAACCAAGAAAAAAAACAAGTAGTAGTATCTTCCTGATTCCTGAAGATGTATTTTTCAGAGGCTGGACTTGGCTTGTGCCTTGGTTATGTATGATCTTGCTAGAGTGCGGGCTGATCCTGTGGATAATGACCCTCCTCTACGATCACGATTCCCTATGCTCTACAGCATTTGCAATGATCAAGAGATCACAGTAGCTAAGTTTAAAAAAGGAGTTGATAATTTTTTTAGGAGACGACTCCATCCTCCTTTGTTAGAACAGTGGAGGGAGCTCGAGTCCATTGTGGACTCATGGTCACTGTCGGTTTGGACCTTGGGGAAGAAAAGTAAATTTACGACCAAATCAATTTATGAGTATCTGGAGAGAAATGTGACGGGGTGTAATTATAGGTGGATTTGGAGATCCAAAATTCCCCTGAAGATACAGATTTTCCTATGGCAGCTTTCCAGGATGCTGTCTTGACTAGAGATATTATGAGCAGGAGGAAATGGTTGGGTACCCTACTTGCTCTTTTTGCAATGAAAAGGAACCTCTCAGCATCTCTTCTTTACGTGCCCAGTAGCTAGAGTTTTACGGAGGACTGTGCGATGTGTTCTGGGCACAGATTTATGTCCAAAAAATAATTGGCAGTATTTTTCATGGTGTTATCCATTTCTTACCGATGGGGAGAAGTTCCATACTTGTGGTTTAGCTGCGCTGTGTTCGGCAATGCGGAATTGTCGCAACCGGGTCACCTTTGAGTTCAGAAAAAATGAGAACCCCTTTTGATGTGGTTTGCTCTGCTTGTGGCTACCTAAACTACTGGGCAGGTTTAATGGTGGGATCTGATCGTGAGGCGATGGAGCGTGGAGCCAAGATGCTGAGGACCAACGCCTCGACCATGATGCGGATCTGTGTGGCACCGGGGAGCGCGATGAAGAATTGAAGCATGCTGGTCCCTGGGTGCTAAAGCAGTCATACCTCTCCCCGCTATCTAGCTGCTCTTGTAGGATAACCGTCTTTTGCGCCTTCGAGCTGTGATGGTATTTTGCTCCTGCGTGAGCATGTGTCCTAGCCTAGGTTGCTAAAAAACTTTATGTGGTCTGATTCCTGGAGTCTTGTGTAGTTGTTGCCAGTTTCGATGGTGTCACTGGGTTTTCGCCCCATGGTGAGCAGCTCGATGACGAGTGCTTGCTGTGGGTTCCCAGTGATGCTTTGAACTCGTTTTCCCCTTTCTAGTTTCCTTTTATGCTATCAGATTGTTGTATTTCCGTTATGCTAAGTAATGGAAAGGGGTTATGCCTGGTTCAAAAAAAAAAAGCGAGACCATGGAGCTGGGTTGTGTTGAGAGAGCACGCTTTGTTGTTTTCCCATGCCAGATGTGCTGGCTTTACCGCCATCCCATCTGCTTTCCATCTCACCACCGCCAGGGCACATCGCGGGGCAAAGCCCGTGCGGCGCCGGTGATTGCGGGGAGGCCTGGTGGGGGGTGGCTTGCTTGTGGAGATGTTAGAGGGCTGTTGCGGGATGATGCAGGTGTGCTCGGGTGACGGTCTTTGTCAGGAGGTGCTCAACGGTGGCATTGGTCATCCAACGCTGTGATCTTCAACGACGACCTAGGTAATTGAAGAAAAGGCAGTACATGGTCCTGGACAGTGGCGAGCTTGTCATCGGAACCGAACCTGTCGTGCAACGACATGGGTGATTTGTTAAGGTTTTCTTTAGGGTGTCTTCGAGTTTGGTTTGGGGCGATAAGACGGTGGTTTTCGGTGCCGCCTGGACTTGACCGGTTTTCGTGGTCTTTGGAGTTTTTACGGACTCTTATCGGGGTTTCTTTCTCCAGGGTGGCGAGTTTTTTCGCGCATCGCAGCTGGCGGCATCTCCTAGTCTGCATCGTCGACTTTCTGGACGCTGCTTCTACAAGCTCCTGGGTTTAAAAAGCTTGCTCCGCCGAGGTGGAGGCCCAGATGTCGTGGACTTGTCACGACGGATGTCCTAGTGAAAGGACTTAGTCGTGGAGCCATCGCAACTAGGAAGCTTGAAGGGGTTGATCGAGACAAGAGACACGGGAGTTTTATACTAGTTTGGCCCCTTACGATGAAGGTAAAAGCCTACATCTAGTTGTGATTGGGATTACTTATGTCTCAATAACCAGGGAGCAAATCGCTTGACCTAGCTCTCAAGTTGTTGTTCCTTGTCCTGAACCGCCGCTGGGTCGTCCCTTTATATACTGAGGTCGACGCCAAGTGGCTCTACAGAGTCCCGGCCGGCTTATAAACAGTATCCGGCTTGGTCTCTTAATATTTCTTGCCTTACAGTACAAGTTACATGATTAAGGCGGTTTATCACTATGGGCCTTAAGTCACCTCTGGGCCTTGGGCCCTTACTAAGCCGCCGTCTTCAACCTTGAGCCTTGGGCTTCAGGAATGCTTATAGGTATAACCCGGCCCCTCCTGGCGGGTCATACCTAATAGTTATATCCCCAACATTAGGCCCCAGATTGATTTGAACTGGTTCATGTCAATCTTTGACACTTAAGAAAAAGTCTTCTGCTCCTTGCTTATAAAATTTTCTGTAACCCGCCATGACGTTATCTGTTGGACTTGTGGTAACCTGCCATGACGTCACCTGTCATAACTGCACGCTTTGTCCAATATATCTCAACGGATCTCTGTCTTAATGATCATCCGAAAATCGAGGCGCCCTTATAGCCGGATAAATTTATTTTTCGGCCTCCTCGTTTTTCGCACCCTCTTAACAGTCTTTCCTTGTAAATAGACCCGACTAGGTCTCCTCTCATTCTCCGTTCGCATCTTCTTCCTGTCGCCCCCATCTGCTACTGGAGCTCCGCCGCCATCACCACTGCACCCTTCGTCCTTGTCGAGCTTGGCCGCTGCATCGACCTGATCTTGACCAGAGAATGACAGCGCTCCTCCTCCACAGATCCTCTGCAGTAAGTTCTCTCCCTTTCCGTGCCATAGATCTGCATTAGGGCTAGTCGAGCTCCTCTGTACGGGCACAGTTCATCCAAGCTGCCGCGCTTTTCCTTGCCATGACTTTGTTTGATCCAAAAACCCCATGGATCTGACGCGGTTCGTGTTCCACATCCATTTTGATTTTCAATGGACCTCCTTTCCTTGTAAGAAAAACTCATCAGAGCATATGAACTTCTCTGCGCCTTGTTTTTTAGGTCTAGTAATTTTCTTTTCTGAACCTTTGTTTGATCCAAAATAACTGCTGCAAACTGTGAAACCGGTTTGTCCTGCACTTAGGAAAAATCCATAGTTTGTTAGATTTGTCAGTCATGGCGGCTCTAATTGCCGTCTTTAAGGAAGTAATGCTCAATTAATAGTCTAAACTTCCCCCGTCAGCGCAAATAGTGCTGACGGCTTATAAAACCTATGGCGGCTTAAGTAACCCGGATGTAATTATCCTTATCCAATTAGGCCCCTTCATAAGTCGCCATATTGCAATTCACAGTAATACTTTTATCTTATCCGGCTTAAATTTGAACCAGCCCCGTTTACTTTGTCTTTAGGCTTTCAAACATAATGGCGCCTGCAACTAGGTGAAATCATTGTCACTGACAGCACTTTGAATGACTTTGTGAAAACCGGCTATCTGTCGAAGAAAGAAGTCATGCCTTATCGTGCTCCTAACCCGGATGAAGAAATCCCTCAACCCAAAGACGGAGAGGTTGTAGTCTTCACAGATCATATGAGCCAGGGTTTTACTCCTCCTGGTTCGAAGTTTTTCAGAGATGTGCTAAAGTTTTTTGACCTTCGCCCACAAGACATTGGTCCCAATTCCGTGTCTAACATCTGCAATTTCCAAGTGTTCAGCGAAGTCTATCTTGGTGAAGAGCCCAACTTACTGCTTTTCAGAGAGTTGTTCTACTTGAACCGCCAGACAGAGTGTGCCAGCGGCCAGAGCTTGGAACTTGGCGGAGTGTCAATTCAGCGCCACAGAGACGTGATCTTTCCTTATGCTAATCCGCCAAGCCATCCCAAAGATTGGAACATGACGTGGTTCTACTGCAAGGATACCTCTCCGGCTGACGAGAACCCTCTGCCCGGCTTTCGCGCCCTTCATCTTGACACCAATCATCCTCTGCCTGATAAGATTACTGCTGCAGAACGCAGATCCCTTGCTCCTACCTTGGCCAAGATCAAGGCTCTACTAGGGAATGGGTTGACGGGCATTGACCTGGTCTGGGTCTGGCTTGCCTGGCGAGTTATTCCATTGAGCCATCGCACCATCTTAATGTGCGAATATACCGGCGCCAAGAATGACCCCCTGTGCCATAGCCCTAACGACTTACCTGCTCATGTTGTTGATGACATGACCAAGTCTCTTCTCAACGAGAGTCTGGCGGATTGTGGCAAAGTGGGTTTAGCCCCTTTCTGCAAAGATAACCCGGCTCCAAAGGTAAACCGCCCATATAACATGCTTATCTTATTCTCTTAATACTTCACCCATACTCATAATATGCTTAATCCTTGCAGGCAGGTGATAAATTTTGGAAAGTTAAATATGATCATGAAGCGGCCAAGAGAGCCAGGAAAGAAAAGAAAGCCGCCAGGAAAGAAGCTGTTAAAAAGAAGGGCAAGAAAGCTACTGCTTCTGATCTGCTTCGGCTGGCGGACTCTTCTGAGTCAGAGGTAGCCCTTGACTCCCTTGGCTTAATTTTTAATCATCTTATTGACACTGATCATCAGCAGGAGGACACTGGGACAAGCCGTAGCAAGGCTGATGAGATAACTATCATTTCCTCCGACTCCGAGCCTTTGCCAAGATAGAAAATCCGCAGAGTGACCCGGAAAGTAAGATTTTCTCATCCTCTATCTCATCACGATCCTCAATTTCTTTTGAAGCGGCAAATTCATGAGAACCAGAGGCAGACCCGGACCAGCAAGGACGCGGAGCTCTCCTCCGGCTTACCAAATACTCCAAGGAAACGTCGAAATGAGGTTACCCCTATTTTAACTAAGTTTTACCCCTTGGCGAGTTTCTTTCGTCAACCACTCAATTCCTCTGACTCGGATTATCAGGATACTTCCCCTTCCTCCGGCGAGTCATTGCAGTCCAATCTGCCAACTTTTAAGACTGTACTAGGGTATAATAAACCGCTCACTTTGTAGTTATTGTAATCTTCTTGCTTCTGTATTAATCCTTTTATTTGAACGCAACGGTCAAGCCAAGCCTAGCAAGAGGGTTAGGAAGAATAAACTAGCTGAAGAGAGAGTCGTAATTGAGCCGGCTCTTGAAACAACCGTGCCGGACTTAAGCACTCATGGACCGCCACCTGAACCAGTGCAAGATGCGTCACCTCCTACTGACCTGCCCACTGACCAAGGTGCTAATGACTCGGAAAATCCCAAGCCTACAAGCCCAACCCGGACAGATGATCCTTCCAATGTTGATGTCGAGATCACCAGAACCGGCTACGCTGAGCCGGGGAGGCCAACTGTGCTGGCCAAATGCCCCGCCAAGGAAGAACTTTTGGACCAGCACCGAGTCAAAATGAATGTCACTAATTATGCTCATATGAGCATTGGAGATGTCTTCTCTGGCTATATGAGCCAAGTGCACAGCAACCGGAACCTCGAGATTGACATGGTGAAGCAGATGCACCATAAATTTGAGGTACAACCCGTTCTCTCTTGTTCATTACCCTTTAGTATGTTAGCCCCCAAGTCTGCTGCTTATGATGCTTATGGTGTAGACTTAGAAACAAAGTTAACAACATAAAGAAAGGAAAAATTTCCGGCTTACCATGTAGTCCCCAAGAAGCGGCTTAACCAGTATTGTTGAGCTGGTTCTTTATAGAGAAATTCTTACGAGGTCTTTAAACAACAGTACGCATTAGCCCCCAAGTGCCAAGTATTATTGCTTGCAAAATGCTTGGGACTTACTCGTATAAATCACCATATGATGAACCGCCATAGAAAAGAAAAACTCTTTGGGACATTAGCCCCCAAGTGCCAAGTGTTATTGCTGGCAAAATTCTTGGGTCTTTAATACCGCATAAACAACTTAGTTGATTTGAATTTTGCACTTGTATAGGCTACCACGAGTCAACTTGAGTCTGAGGTGACCAATCTGAAGAACTGCCTTGAATTCCAAGAGTCGGAACTTGAGAAGGCCAACACCAAGTTCAGATTCAGTGTTTCTGAACAGGAGAAACTGAAGAAAGAACTTGAAACTGAGAAGAAAGCCTGGGCGGATGAAAAGATCGCACTGATAAGCCGGGCTGAAAAAGCAGAAGCAGCTCTGGAAGAAGTCACTGGAGAATTGTCCAGGTTAAAGCGCCATATTTCTCAAATGGTCGCAGCTATCTTTGGTAAGTCGCCTTGCCATTGTGTATATATCTTAAGCCATGCAATAGAGTATACGCCAGAAATTAACTCTTCGGATTATGCTTTATACAGGCCCCAGAAGCTCAAATTTAAACCACAACATGCTGACGAAACTGAAAGCCATGTACACCTTGGTGGAACAATTGTACACCTGGTCACAACGGACAATTGCTTCAGTGGCCTTGTCCAATGAAATGCCAACTCTCCTAACACAGGTCTTGAGGAAGCTTTCAGTCCTTCCACAGCGGATCAACGAATTGAGACGATCAGCTGCAAGAGCCGGAGCGATAAATGCTCTAAGCCGGGCTAAAGCCTGGCTACCAGAACTAGACCCGGAGGATATCGCCATTGGTTACCCAATCCTGAAGGAAGACGACACGCCTTTTGAGGACGCGGATTTTCTCGCCTGTGTGAAAGAGATAAGCCCTGTGGCAACTCTGATAGCCACTGAAGTAGATCTTACCAAGTACCAGGTGGGTTATGATGAAGAGAACCGAAGAATTCCAACACCTCAATATGACGTGACCAGTCTGATTCCCCCGCTTCGTAAGCATACCTTTGCTCCTGAAGTTGACCCGGCCGGCCTTGTTGATGATGAAGCTGAATTTGAAGCCTTAAACAACATTGACTGGTCATCATCAACCTTCCAGGAAAAGGAGCAGAGCGCAAGCACGGAGAGGGCTAACCCTGATGCTTCCGGCCAATCCTGAAGGTGAACCTGTCATGGAGGCTCATTGTCGGTGTCAAAACCGGCGGATCTCGGGTAGGGGGTCCCGAACTGTGCGTCTAGGCGGATGGTAACAAGAGACAAGGGACACGATGTTTTACCTAGGTTCGGGCCGTCTTGATGGAGGTAAAACCCTACGTCCTGCTTGATTAATATTGATGATGTGGGTATTACAAGAGTAGATCTACCACGAGATCAAGGAGGCTAAACCCTAGAAGCTAGCCTATGGCATGATTGTTGTTATGTCCTACGGACTAAAACCATCCGGTTTATATAGACACCGGAGAGGGCTAGGGTTACACAGAGTCGGTTACAATGGTAGGAGATCTACATATCCGTATCGCCAAGCTTGCCTTCCACGCCAAGGAAAGTCCCATCCGGACACGGGACGAAGTCTTCAATCTTGTATCTTCATAGTCTTGGAGTCCGGCCGATGATGATAGTTCGGCTATCCGGACACCCCCTAGTCTAGGACTCCCTCAGTAGCCCCTGAACCAGGCTTCAATGACGACGAGTCCGGCACGCATATTGTCTTCGGCATTGCAAGGCGGGTTCCTTCTCCGAATAATTTATAGAAGATTGTGAACACCAGGATAGTGTCCGGCTCTGCAAAATAAATTCCACATTCCACCGTAGAGAGAATAATATTTACACAAGTTCAATCTGCTGACGTATTCCGTGGCTTGACGTCACACCACAACCAAGCCTTTACTTGAATCGTTTTTATTATACCACCTCTGCGCGTTTAGTGAAGCGATTTCCTTGGCACGTCTTGTCGAAGCAGAGATCGTGTTCCCCTTATTCCGGGATTCCCATCAATACGGACGTGGGTAACCCAACCGCGCCATTGATTGCGGCGCTTGGGAGAAAAGCGAGTTTTACCAGGCCGGTGGGGACGCATAGTTTCGTCCGCCCATATATAAGGGGATAAGGATCCACCTTTTTACCTGCGCCTTCTTCCTCCTTTGCTTATCCATCTCCGCGCACTCGAGCTCCAGCGCCCAAGTCCGCACATCTCACCTCAACCTTCTCCAACTATGTCCGGAGCGGGAGGCAAGTGGATGGCCTCCTACGTTACGGAGGGGCACATCAAGAAGCTGCGCAGCGCCGGATATCTGTCCAGCGACATCGCGCACCGGCTCCCCGACGAGGGGCAGCTCATCTCCACCCCAGGGCCCCATGAGAGGGTGGTATTCCTTCCCCATTTCCTCTGCGGACTGGGCTTCCCACTTCACCCCTTTGTCCGGGGGCTCATGTTCTACTACGGCCTGGATTTCCATGATTTGGCCCCGAATTTCATCCTCAACATCTCGGCATTTATCGTCGTGTGCGAGGCCTTCCTCTGCATCCAGCCCCACTTCGGCTTGTGGCTCAAGACCTTCAATGTCAAGCCGAAGGTTGTGAAGGGCAGCCAAGCGGAGTGCGGAGGCGCCATGGTGGGCAAGATGCCCAACGTTACTTGGCTCGAGGGCACCTTCGTGGAAACCATCAAGGGGTGGCAATCGGGGTGGTTCTACATCACCAAGCCGCGTGACCCTAAATGGGCAGCGGCCCTCGAATTCAGATCTGGCATCCCCACACGGCTCACCTCTTGGAAAGAGAGTGGCCTGACCTGGGGCGATTCAAAGGAGCTGACCGGACTCTAAGCCTGCGTCCAAAAGCTAGTGAACAAGAAGCTCAAGCTTGTCAACGTAGTCGAGGTCATGCTCATCCGCCGGATTCTCCCGTGCCAACAACGGGCCTTTAAATTGTGGGAGTTTGATCTGGCCCAGCACCGAACCTTGAACAAGCTCTTCGACACTTCGTACGAAGAGGCCTGGAAGGTGCTGTTCAAGGGCGCCGAGGCCCCCGCATCCGCTACTGAAGATCGCGGATTCCGCTCGCAGCGTCCAGCTGATGAGGTAAGCCATGTTATCCTTTATGGGACACTTGCTTTTCATAGTTTGACTCTATGTGGGATCTAAACTCCCTCTCCTTTGATAGAACTGGCTGAAGAAGGCCGGGCAGACTAACTGTCCGGCTCCTTTGCCAGAAGACCCAGCGGACGCCCGCTTAACAGGGCTGCTGGTTCCGGCACCCCACGTGGTGCCGGAGAAGAAGGCCAAGAAGAAGGCCATGGGCACTCGAAAGAGTTCCCATTTTCAGGTGTTATCAGACTCATCGTCCGATGACTCCGAGGCAGACTCCTCCCATGAGGACGAGGAGGAGAAGAAAGAGGCCTCTCCCCCAGCGGGGGGAGGGAAGAAAAGGAAGGCCTCCCCAATGAGGGAGGCCGAAGGGTCCAAGAAGGGAAGGACTCTTCCCCCGGACTGTTCCGCCAACGCCGGTGATGACGACGAGGATTGGCCTTCAAGGGCCAAGCCCCTGGCGAGACCGTAAGTATCCAGACTCCCGAATAACTTCATGATTTTTCTTTTTGCCACACGGTGTCTTTCTAATACCGCATACAACCCTGCAGTCCGCCCAAGGACGATCTTCCCGCTTCGTCGAGCGGGTCCTTGGGTACATCGGATGTGGATAGTACTTCACTTCCAACCGCCTCCACCCCCCGTGACGCCGATGACGCCGAGGTGGGATCCCAGAGAGGGACCCACCCGGAGGAGGAGGCCCTGGAGGTGCCACAAGGCAACCTCCCGGACTTTGTACCGGACTCCGCACCGGAACCTGCAGTGGTTCCGTAGTCCGGCAGGCGGCCCCTTCGTAAGAAGGGCAAGACCATGACGCCAGCGGCCTCCGTCCAACCGGAGACGCCGGATAACTTGCTGGAGGCGCTCAACGGCGCTTCCATCAAGGAGGAACACCACACTGTCATGAGTGCGGTGATTTAGAAGGTTCAGCTCGCCAAAAGCGGGCTGACCGAAGCCTGCAGCAGCCTTCTAACAGACTTTGAGGTAAGAATATTAATATATGTAAAATAGTACCGCATAGACAGTAGCCCCAGATGCTCGGTTCGGTGTTCGGAAAGAAACGCTGGACTGAGGATCTAAAAAGATATACGCAGGAGTCTTTAAAAAATATGTCAATATGGGATTGCAGGCTGTGCTGCTGACCTCTGCCGCACTAACTGCGGAGGTCGATGCTTTGAAGCAAAACCTCGAGCGGTCCGAGAACGAGCTCGGCCGTGCCAAGAAGCAGCTCGAGGACAAGGAAGGTGAGTAACACCTTATTAAAGTTGTACCTTACAGAAAAGGATTTGGTTGCAAGAGAAATGACAAGGATAACGTGGGTACTTCAGGGGCCACGAACGAGGTGGCGACCCTGAAGGAGGCAGTGTCCGCGGCCGAACGTAATGCGGTCGTGGAGCGTGCTGGGCGAGAGAAGCATGAGGCGCGGGTGGCGGAGGTACAGCAAGAGCTCCAGGCTCTCGTGGAAAAGCATGAGAGTTTGGAGCGCGACTCGAAGACTCGAGAGTCCGAGCTTGCATCGGCTCTTGAGAGTGCCAAAGCCGCTAAGGCCGAAGCCCACAAGGCCCTTCAGGAAATCGAGGCATTGAAGAAAATAGCGGCGGGTAAGGCATTTTTCATGCAAAGTAGTTATGTGAATGTGAATTACCTGTTACTTACCCGAATTCGGAGCTCTCCAGGAGCGTTCGCAGATCTTCCCCGCAGCGTGTCCGATGCTACTGCTTTCTACAGGGCCGAGTAGGGGAGCTCGATGGAGAAGGTCTTCTGGTCTCAGTATGCTGAGGCCGGACATCCGGTGCCCCATAGCGACCAGCTGAAGCAGCTGGTCGAGCTCCACAAGGTGGCCGAACAGGCCATGAAGGGCCTCATAGTTCGGCTGTGGCCCAAGGAGGCCACGCCTGGGAGCTACTTCGGCCTGGTGTGGTGGCTGGTGGATGCTTGTCCCTGGGTTGAAGTCATCAAGCAATCCGCCTGTATTGAAGGTGCTCGTCGGGCCCTTGCCCGTGCTAAGGTGCACTGGGGAAAGATGGATGCTGAGAAGCTTGTGATGGACCCGCCACCGCCGGGCAAGGAGTATCACACGCCCGAGATGTATTATAAGGGAGTCCTGAAGGGTGCCCGCATTATTGCGGGTGAGTGCTCCAAAAATGTAATATTTGAGTAGACTCGCATTTTGTTATCCTGTGCGCTGAAAACTTTGTTCGTATGCGCTAAGCAACGCTTGTTGATTTAAAATATTACCTTCTGTGCGGCTGTTTATCAAATCTGAGAGATGGCAAGTTGTCGGCTTCAGCCCCCATGCCACGAGTGCTGGGGTGTTCGGGATAAATTTGAGCACTCTTGTTCCCATATTTGGGTCCATCTAGGGAGGCGCTCAACACAACGAACGAGGCAACCGGACTTATAAAGCTTGAATACTCTCACTTAGCCATAGAATTCTATAATTTTAAATTTCAGCAAAGCCCCTAGTGTTCGGAAGGCCGAATTCGGGGTGCTATCCACGCCTGGGCCGGACAAAGCCGGTTCCTCGCTCTAAGCGGCATAAGTCTTTAGGGACTCGAAAAAACCCTCTCGAACAGCGACCGGCTCTCGCCTCATCATGACGGTCAGTTTTAGCTTTCTCCACTTAGGCGCTCGCCCAGCTCAACTAGGGCGCAATCGCAGTGGTTCTCCCAGTGCTACCTTAGCCGATACAACGGAACATAAGGTACCAAAACATGGGAGCCGGGCAAACCCAACTATTGACCCAAGACATGATTCGGAGCCGATGCATATAATGCTATAAGTTCGGGGTGCCGCACTTGTGAAAGTGTTCGGACTTATCACACCATAATGTGGGGAACTTAAGCCCCTAGTGTATTTAGTCGTACCAAAGTGTACGGATGCGACATGTCATAATGAACATATGTATAAGAAAGGAATGCAATTATAAGCAAAAAGGTGCTGCATTGTTTATTCAAGGAATACTGCCATGAATGCAGAACGATACGAATAGTGCGGTAAGCAAGGGATGGGACTATTAAACATGTCCCCCTCCAGGGGTAGGCTGCGGAATGGTGTATAAAATAGATTTAATGCTCGTAATGTAGACCACCTGGATATTCGTCGTAGCCTTTCTCCTTCCCTGGTTGTTGCATCGTGAGTTCGGCCGGTCTACTGCCGGACAGGGCCTCTGGTGAACGGAGTCCTGTGGGTAAGAAAGAAAAAGAAAAAAAAGAATGACACACTTGGGAGCCCCTAATGTGGTTAAGCCGCATTCTGGGCCTGTCATGGTCGTGCCCCTCCCCCTATGCCCATGGTATCTCCAGAGCGTAATGATGTACGCGAAGGACCAGTCTTGCAATTTTGCAAGGGCTGGGGTTGGGGCCGCATTGCTACGCGTGCTCGGAACGTGCCAGGTGGTCTTGTTGTAGGTTACTCCGGGCGCGTTTAGCCGTGTCCGGTCGCTTAACGGCCGGACTCGAGAATTTCCTTAAGAGGCTGCATTGTACTTCTGCCGCGAGAGCCGCTGTATGTTCCTCCGTTCGGAGGGAGCGTTCAGTGTTTTCGTTGACCGTGATGACTCCTCGAGGGCCTGGCATCTTGAGCTTGAGGTATGCGTAGTGCGGCACCGCGTTGAACTTTGCAAACACGATCCTTCCGAGCAGAGCATGATAGCCGCCGCGGAACGGAACTATGTCGAAGATTAACTCCTCGCTTCGGAAGTTATCTGGGGATCCGAAGACCACTTCCAGTGTAACTGAGCCTGTACAATTGGCCTCTACACATTGTATGATGCCTTTGAAGGTCGTCTTTGTGGGTTTAATCCTTGAGGGGTCTATGCCCATCTTGCGCACTGTGTCCTGATAAAGCAAGTTCAGGCTACTGCCGCCGTCCATTAGGACTCTGGTGAGGTGAAATCCATCGATGATTGGGTCTAAAACCAATGCAGCGAATCCGCCGTGGCGGATGCTGGTGGGGTGGTCCCTTCGATCAAAAGTGATCGGGGCAGGAGGACCATGGGTTGAACTTCGGGGCGACTGGCTCCATCGCGTATACGTCCCTGAGTGCTCGCTTCCGCTCCCTCTTGGGTATGTGGGTTGCGTATATTATGTTCACCGTCCGCACTTGTGGGGGGAAACCCTTCTGTCCTCTATTGTTCGGCGGTCGGGTCTCTTCTTCGTCATCGCTATGCAGCCCCTTGCCATTGTTTTCGGCAATTAGCTTGCCTGCCTGCTTGAATACCCAACAGTCCCTATTGGTGTGGTTGGCTGGCTTTTCGGCGGTGCCGTGTATCTGGCACGAGCAATCGAGTATTCGGTCCAAATTGGACGGACCCGGAGTAGTTCTTTTGAATGGCTTTTTCCGCTGACCGGGTTTGGAGCCTATGAATCCGGCATTGACTGCCGTATCCTCATTATTGTCGCCGTTAATGCAGCGTCTGTTCTTGTTGCGACGCGACCTGCCGTTGCGGTCCTTGGTATCCGGACTGCCAGAATTTTTGTTGAGGTTGTTGCTATGGGCTAGCCAGCTGTCCTCTCCCGCGCAGAAGCGGGTCATGAGTGATGTGAGGGCTGCCATGGATTTCGGCTTTTCCTATCCTAGGTGCCGGGCAAGCCACTCGTCACGGATGTTATGTTTGAAGGCCGCGAGGGCCTCCTGATCCGGACAGTCAACGATTTGATTTTTCTTAGTTAAGAACCGTGTCCAGAATAATCTGGCCGATTCGTCTGGCTGCTGAATTATGTGGCTTAGGTCGTCAGCGTCTGGTGGTCGCACATACGTGCCCTGGAAGTTATCAAGGAATGCGGCTTCCAGGTCCTCCCAACACCCAATTGATTCTGGTAGCAAGTTGTTAAGCCAATGCCAAGCTGGTCCTTTAAGCTTGAGTGGGAGGTATTTGATGGCATGAAGATCGTCACCGCGGGCCATGTGGATATGAAGGAGATAGTCTTTGATCTAAACCGCGGGGTCTGTTGTGCCATCATAGGATTCAATATTCACGGGTTAAAACCCTTCGGGGATTTGATGATCCATTACTTCATCTGTGAAGCATAGTGGGTGTGCGGCGCCTCTATATTGGGCTATATCACGACGGAGCTCAAGCGAGCTTTGTCTATTGTGTTCGGCCCGGCCGGACTTGCTTTGTCCGGCGCGACGGTTGTCGTCACGTATCATGGGGTGCCCACGCGATCCGTAGATCGATCTTGATTGTCTTGCCTTATCCTCCAATATATCTTGCAAGTCCGGAGCGTTCCCCTGTGGCCTTGTGCTTTTCGAGCGATGTCGGGGTACGGTTCTAGTGGAGGGCCTAGAGGCCTCTCTGTCGCGGCCACGAGGTGGTCGGTCAGCCGTATTGTGTGCTGGTGATGCTGTAACATCCCAAATTTCCAATTTGGCATGTTATACATAGGTCATCCATGCATATCATATTTTATTGCTTTTTCGTTTGCAATCCTCGAAATCCTAAGCAACTCAAGGACCCTCGGAGAGAGTTGGGGATTTTCCGATTTTCATATTTGAGTTTTATCAAATACTCAAGACGATGATTTTGATTTTAATTATTTTTCTCTCCGGAAAATATTTCATCTCAAATAAATAAATGAGGGGAGATAATATGACTTCTCCAAAACAATTGAAAAATCGGAGGAAAAATGTTAAAATCATTATTTGGATTTTATTTGAGTTTATTCGGAATTTTATTTGCCCTAGAAAAATTTGCATGTTTTAAAAATTGCATTTTAGGGGCCAAGAAAAGTTCATCTTGTTCTAAATATTTTATTTAGACGGAGAAAACTTGTTTTGGAATTTTTAGATTTTATTTATATTTTTCTAGGATTTTTCTAGTCGGCGGAATGTTAAAAAAAAACCCGCGCCCGAGTGGGCCAAAGGCCCAGCCGAGCAGGCCGGCCCAGCCGCCCGCCGCTGCCGCCTCCTGCGTGCGTGCGCGCCCCGCCGCCGCCGACCCGGACTCCGGAGTCCGAGCCGGACTCCGCCGCCGCGCCTTGCCCCCTCCTCCAAGTCGCCCCGCCCCGCCCCGTTTATATAGCGCCGCCCCGCCTCTAGCCACCACCACCACCACCACCACCGCCGCCGCCTCCCGGAGCCCGGAGCCGCCGCCGCCCTAGCGCCGCCGCCGCCTCCCGCCGCCACCCCGCGCCCTCCCCAAGCCCCGCCACCCCTCGCCGAGCCGCCGGAGCCGCCCGTCCCGTCGGACGACCTCGCTGGAGGTAGCCACACCCCCCGCCACCCCTTCGTTTTTTTGAAAAACCTTAGTTCGTTTTTTATATATAGATCAGTTTTATTCTTCGGTTTATTTATTTAGCGAGCGTTCGCTCGTCCGTTCGTTCTAACGAACGTGTTCATCGTTGAGTTTCTGTTAACGAACGTTCGTTCGTTTAGCCGTTCGTCGTTTTTCTTTTTATCGGATTTATTCCGTGATTTTTCTGATCGCGATTTCTGATCTGATGTTCAAACCTGTTTATCCTTTTGCTCGTTTATCGGAATCAGGCGATTCAAGCGCCTGGAGTTTCATCTCGAAACCTTCTTTCCGAATAATCAACTGAAACAAGTTTTTATCTCTGTAAAATTTGACCCTAGTTCAGATTAGTTAACGGATCTTGTTTCTTTTGCTGTTTGAGTTTGGTTGCTCTGTTTGATTTGATTCTTTTTGCAAACCGGAGTTCTTAAGTTGAACTCTCCTATCAAACTCTTTTATTTGGAGTTCTACTTGTGCATCTTTGATTGTTGCTTATGTATGTTATTGTTTGCTTGCGATAGAATTCCCGGAGTGCGAAGCGTGTTACTACGAGTCTCTAGGATTCACGGATCGTTAGCAAGGCAAGTAACATATTCATCATACTCTTTTCATACCCAGTTTTTATGCATTAGTTTCAATCCTCAAACATTGCATGACTAGGATGCCTTTAATATGTGGGTTTTGGGAAGTAGTTGCTGAGGTAGAACCTATTGCCCTGTTTATTATCAAACCCTTGGGAGTTACTTCTACGCGTTGCTTATTTTGCCATGCTATGCTCGTAGAGGTGGATTGGGTTTGAGTGATTTCCATGACAGATGTGAGATTGTTAAATTAATGGTTTACTTAAGGTGGCAACTTTTATACACATCTGGGTGGATTGAGGCACCTGGGGTATCCAATGATTTCCTGTTTTATTTTTGGAAATCCCGGGGTTACCGTGTGATTCTCCTATGGACCGCCACCCCAGGCTCAAAGGGAACTGAGTCTATTCATGCTAGAAACTTCCGTGTGCAGCCGCAAGCTATTATGGGCTCTAGCATAGTTGAGTAAGTTACGTGAAGCTCTTGAAGAGGTGGATTAGCAGGTAGTGGGTTTGTAGGTTTGGTATGGTCTGCCCGGAGTAGAGAGTTAATGTTTCTAAAAGACTGTGTCTCGGTCATCCGTTTCTCAAACATCATGTAGTGCGAGGAATCAGCGGAGGCGATGGAGTCTTGCGGGGAAAAGTGCGCAAATGTCAGGACCCCGACTCAATGTCACATCGATCTAGCCTGTAACACCTCATATCACTTTGCGGCCTCACGCACGGTATTCCCACGGGTGTCGCCTTACCTTTGCCCAGGACCGTTTGCGCCTTTTGGCACACGTATATGATATTGTCGCTAGCATCCATATGATAAGGAGCCCGGGCTGACATGGCTAGTCGTAAACCCAAAGTGGCACAAACTTACAGGGACAGGCATCCATGACCCAGCATCGAACGTGTCGGTCATCATTAAGTGAATCCGGGCTGTAGCACTGGGCTAGCAGGACTCCGGTAAACCGGGCTGCAGTGGCCTAACAGGACTCCGGTATTCATTGCGTGACATTTCCCCGAAGGGACAGACACAGGAACGAAGAAGGACACATGCCGGCCAGCCTAAGTGTTTCGGAGCAGTAGCAAGCTACCATGGCTTAGTGGAAGCACTAGGAGACATTTCCCGGTAAGAGAGGCTACTAAAGATAAACAACTAGATAGTCAGATCCCACACATACCAAGCATTTCAATCATACACACAATATGCTCGATATGTGCAAATACAACAAGGCATCACAACATGACTCTACAACACAAGTACTTTATTTAAAGGCTCAGGGAGCCATACATAGCATACACACAAGTACGGGTCACACGACCCACATTCAAGTCATACAAGCTTACAAGCCAACATCGGAAGTGTCTTGTCTGAGTACAGACAACTAGTAAAATAAAGGAGGCTTGGGTAAGCCTAGCTATACTACATGGTCCTTCACAAGCTCAGGGTCACCACCTGGGCCTCAGCCTACTCATCGATGTCAACGTCTACGAAGAACCCGTCAGAAGGGTTTGTAGCATCTTCTGAAAAATGTAAATTAAAGCAACATGAGTACAAAGGTACTCAGCAAGACTTACATCAGATCCTACATACATGCACATTATCAAGAAGGGTTGGTGGAGTTATTGCAGCAAGCCAGCTTTGACTCTTGGCTAAACTATCCTACGAGACTCCACCTTGAAATAGTTTTGCGCACACGAGTCCACTACTCACCACTTCAATACACTACCGAGGATCCACCTCCGTCTTCCCACGAAAGAGCCATCCTCGGCACTCACGCTTATCTTGAGGCTTTTAGTAGTTTCCAGTTTACTTGTCTATGAACTGTATAGGCAACCAAGTAGTCCTTTACCGCGGACGCAGCTATTCGAATAGATTATGTTAACCCTGCAGGGGTGTACTTCTTCATACACGCTCTCACCACTTACCGCCGTTTACACGACATGTACTCGGCAACCTTCAAGCGGAAGCCCAACGTGGGTGTCTCTAGTCCAGGTTTATCGCCTATGCGGGTTCCATCCGTGAGGAGATCCGGCCGGGGTTTCGCTCACAGCCCCAAACAATGTGAACAGGGTTCCGAGACACCTAACGGGTGCCCGGTATACCCGGCCACGTACCTACCGCATCACAGCCCACCCCTACGGTCAGCGTTGTCCACGGCCTCCAGTAAGCTACAAACACCAGAAACTACTTGCAACTCCTGGACAGAGAACTAGGGTGAATAAGAAGCCGAGAGGGTCCATTGGTTTCGGGCCCAATGCATGGTAGTAGCTGATTCTTAAATCACACATACAGATCTCGGTGCTTAAGGACGACCTCAATGAAACAACCCACCATGTACTCCTACATGGCCTCTCATCGATACCTTTACCAAATCGTGTTCAACGCATCACTCCCATACTGACACGAACATTTCACTCTAGCCCATCACCCAGATGAACCAGACCTGACACGACTCTAAGCATAGCAGGCATAGCAAGGTAGGAACAACACACACACATGGCTCAATCAACTCCTACACATGCTAGTGGGTTTCATCTAGTTACTGTGGCAATGACAGGTCATGCAGAGGAAATGGGTTCAACTACCGCAGCACACATCAGTTTGAAACGTGTTGTCTTAATGCAGTAAAAGAGAGCAGGAGCGAGAACATGGGATTGTATCGATATGATCAAATAGTTGGTTGCTTGCCTGATGGGTCGGTGCACTGGTATTGTTCTTCGTTGGGGTAATCACGATACTCCTCAGGGGCAGGACCTGCCGCATAGAGCACCGATACACAATCATCACCAAACAATATGCAACAATATGGTGCATGCATGAAACATGGAAATATGAGTGTGTTGGGCTAATGCAACTAAGACCAGATCGGTTTAAACTATTTTGAACCAAAGATTCAAGTTTCAAACTCATAAATGGCCCTTTAAAGTGCTTTATCTTGTTCTGCAATAAACAACATGTTAGCTTGATTTAACATGCATGAAACCATTACAGATGGATAGATTGGATTTTTTGATCATTTTTCATATATAACACTTTGCATTTGGAGCTACAGATTAATTTCTATGATTTTTTGAAGTTTGGGTTGTTTTCTGGAATTTCCCGTGTAATAATAATTCCAGTAAATAACTTACTGCATCAACATTGCGTCAGGATGACGTCAGTGGTCAATGGAACAGTCCAGGTCAAACCTGACTGGTGGGTCCCGTGTGTCAGTGTAATTAGTTTAACTAATTACTGGTTAATACTAATCCTAATTAGTTAATAGGGCTAGGCCCCACCTGTCATTGACCCAGGGGGGTCAAACTGGGCCCACCCATGGTCAAACGAGGGGTCAGCGGGGTCAACTCGCCGGCGTTTAGCCACCGGCGAGGCCGAACGCAGCGATGAGAGTGCTTTCGTGCGTTCCGGCGACTAAATGAGCGGTGGAGCGCATCTACGAGTAGCTGGGAGCAAGCCGCAGCTCTTGGTGGTGGTGGTTGAGCTCGGGGTGGCCGGAAATGTCGCCAGCGACGACCTTGGCGGTCGCCGGATTTCGGGTGAGGTCGAGCTCGAGGCTACGGGACACGGCGAGGCTCGTGGAGTGGTGCTACGGGTTCCTGCGGGTGCGGTGAGTGCGTTGGACACGGTGGTGTGGCCGATGGTTGGTCGGAGACACTTCGGCGACGAGCTCGGCGTCGGCGCGTGCGGTGAAGCTTCGTGCGCTTGCTGTGGTGCACGAGAGCGAGAGAGGAAAGGGGGAGGAGGTAGCTGGGCTCACAGAGGTCTCGAAGAAGCATACGGCGCGGTCGGGGACTAGCTGGTGCGGCGGCGACGGCGAAGGGGATCTCCGGCGATGGCGGATCGGACGAGGTCGGTGCAGTGGCTTCGGGGCACGCGAGCGCTCGGGGCTCGGCTAGCTCGAAGGAGAGGAGGGCGGCGGAGCTCCTGGACACGGTGGCGCGGCGCGGGGACGATGGAGAGCACGACTACGGCGACGGTGCGGCTGCGGTGGCGTCGGCCATGGTGCGGGAGAGCGAGGGAGAGGAGCTGAGGGCGAATGGGTGTGTCCACGGGGTTCGGGGTGCGACGTGTTGTTCGTCCAGGCTAGCAGGGCGACGAGAGGAGGAAGCAGGGCGACGGGCAGCTGCGTGGCGCGCGCTGGTGCCGCCGTCGAGCACCTGCCTGCCTGCCTGGCGAAGGCAAGCAGCTCGCTAGAGCGGCTGCTGGGCTGGGCCGGCAGGTGGGCTTGCCAGGTGGGCGCCAGGTAAGCCTCTGCTCCTCTTTGATTTTCCCTTTTCTATTATTTCTGTATCTTTATGGACTTTCTAAAAATACCTAGGCAACTTAAAAAATCATCAAACTGCTTATGGCCACTAACTGGAATATATCCAGCTTGGAACATTTTGGTTTGGGAATATTTGAGCATTTGAAATATTTTATATAATTTAAATGCCCAAACTCAAATATCTATGATTTAATTCAAAGACCTTAGGATGACCTAGAAAATTGTGCACCACTTTTGGCAGAGGTTCTGAACCAAGATAAAAATGATGGACATTTTAGAAGGGCATTTCAGGTTCGTTGAGAATATTTTTAGTAAACCCTAGTTGGTTTCAGAGGGGCTGGGGGTTCTGTCATCCCCATTTCAAGTTTCTGTTGAATGGAATAAACATGATGCAACACTCTAATGCATGAACTAGCTAGGGTGTGACAACTCACCCCCACTCAAAAGAATCTCGTCCCGAGATTTAGGTTCCTCCGGGAAGAAGGCGGGATACTCAAGTCAAAGGCGATCCTCCCTTTCCCAAGTTGCTTCTTTCTCAGAACGGTGCGACCATTGAACCTTGAGAAACTTGATATTATGTCGTCGAGTGGTACGCTCGGCTTGATCGAGGATACGAACGGGGTACTCTCGATACGTGAGATTATCTTGAAGATCAAGCATTTCGTGGTCCACTCCACGGATAGGATCCGAGAAACAACGCCTGAGTTGAGAAACGTGGAAGACATCATGGACTCTGGAGAGATGCGGAGGTAGTTCCAATTGGTAGGCAACTTCTCCTCGTTTAGCGAGAATACGAAAGGGTCCAATGTAACGAGGAGCCAATTTGCCTTTGATACCGAAACGATGGGTTCCCTTCAGAGGAGTAACCCGAAGGTAAGCCTTCTCGTCAACCTCAAAAGTCATAGCCTTATGTTTTCGGTCATATTGACTCTTTTGACGAGATTGGGCTGTTTTCAACTTTTCACGAACGATGCGAACTTGCTCTTCTGCTTCCTGGATCATATCCGGGCCAAAGAATTGTCTTTCCCTGGTTTCTGACTAGTTAAGAGGCATTCGACACCTTCGTCCATAGAGAACTTCAAAAGGGGCTTTACCCAAGCTAGATTGATAGCTGTTGTTATAAGCAAATTCGGCAAATGGAAGGCATTTCTCCCAATCCATTCCGAATGAGATAACAGAAGCTCGAAGCATGTCTTCTAGAATCTAGTTGATGCGTTCTACTTGGCCACTTGATTGAGGATGAAAGGCAGTGCTAAAGGAAAGGCGGGTTCCCATAGCATTTTGGAAACTTTCCCAAAATCGAGAGGTGAAGAGACTTCCTCGATCCGAGTTAATTTCCAGTGGAACACCATGGAGAGACACTATTCAGGAGATGTACAAGTCTGCTAATTGACTAGCGGTTATACTCTCGCGAACAGGTAAGAAATGGGCCACTTTGGAAAGACGATCGATAATGACGAAGATAACATTATTCCCTCTCTTGGTCCTGGGAAAACTGGTAATGAAATCCATACCAATTTTGTCCCATTTCCATTCAGGAATAGCTAAGGGTTGAAGGGTGCCAGCAGGCCGTTGATGCTCTGCTTTTACACGACGACAGACGTCGCAACTAGCAATATACTGAGCAATTTCTCTCTTCATCCTAGTCCACCAGAACCTCTGGCGTAGGTCCTGATACATCTTAGTGCTACTGGGATGAATGGTGAGAGGAGATTCATGAGCTTCCTTCAGGATCAATCGCCTCAGGTTTCGCACTTTGGGAACCACTAGACAGTTCCCGAAGTATACGACTCCTTGATCATCAATGGAGAAACAATTCGCAACTCCTTTCTTGATGTTTCTTTTGATGCGGGAAATCCCCGGATCTACCTTCTGCGCTTTGATGATCTGATCCGTAAGGGTAGGTTTCGCCACCAAGGTGGAAAGGAATCCTTGAGGAACAATGTGAAGGTTAAGTTTCCGAAATTCCTCATGGAGAAGTGGTTGACTTTGTTGCAACATTAGATTGTTGCAATAAGATTTACGACTTAGTGCATCAGCCATGATGTTGGCTTTTCCTGGGGTATAAGTTATCCCTAAGTCGAAATCTGTGATCAACTCGACCCAACGTCTTTGCCTGAGATTGAAATCCAGTTGGGTGAATATGTACTTCAGACTTTGGTGATCAGTGAAGATTTCGCAACGATTACCGAGGAGGTAATGTCGCCAGGTTTTGAGTGCATGGACTATAGCTGCAAGCTCTAGATCATGAGTAGGGTAGTTTTCCTCATGTGGGTGCAATTGCCGTGAAGCATAAGCAATTACATGTCGATCTTGCATGAGAATGCACCCTAGTCCTTGTCGCGAGGCGTCGCAATAGATAACAAAGTCCTTGGAGAAGTTTGGTGGTACCAATACGGGAGCAGAAGCCAGGCGTCTTTTCAGTTCCTGAAAACTGTGCTCACATTGTGGAGTCCACTCGAACTTTTTATCTTTCTTGAGGAGTTCAGTTAGAGGTTTAGCAACCTTGGAGAAGTTCTCGACAAAGCGGCGACAATAGCTCACTAAGCCAAGGAAACTCCGAACTTGCTTGACCGATTCAGGTGGAGTCCAATTAAGGACGGCTTGAACTCGCCTGGGGGTAACAGTAGTACCTTTACCAGAGATTACATGTCCTAGATAGGTCACTTCTGGCAACCAAAATTCGTATTTAGAGAACTTGGCATAAAGGCGATGCTCTCGAATTTTCATCAACACTAGCCTTAGATGTTCGACATGTTCTTCCTCTTTCTTGGAGTAGATGAGTATATCATCGAGGTAAACCACGACGAATTTATCCAAATACTCCATGAAGATTGAGTTCATTAACCGAGAAAAGGTGGCTGGGGCATTGGTTAAACCCAAGGACATGACGGTGTACTCATATTGGCCATAACAAGTAACAAAGGCCGTTTTAGGAATGTCCCCATTCCTGATTTTGATTTGATGGTAGCCCAACCTCAAATCCATTTTAGAGAAGACTAAGGATCCAGCGAGCTGATCATACAGGTCATTGATCCTGGGGAGCGGATACTTGTTCTTAATTGTGACCAAGTTGACGGGTCGATAATCTACAACCATCCGGTCCGTACCATCCTTCTTCTTGACGAAGAGGACGGGGCAAGCCCATGGAGATGAACTAGGTCGGATGAAGCCCTTTTTCAAGGACTCATCGAGTTGTTTCTTAAGTTCGGCTAGTTCAAATGGTGCCATCTTATAGGGTCTTCTAGAAATTGGGACAGTTCCTGGAATGAGATCTATCACGAACTCGACATCTCTGTCAGGTGGGACACCTGGCAATTCTTCTGGAAAGACATCCGGAAACAGACGGTCCTGAGGAGCCTGTGGACCATAGGGGCTAGGGTGAGGTCTTGGACCAACAAACGGTGGCCTGCGAGGACCACGGGGTGGGGTGATGCCTCCCACATCATGCCAATCCATCATGTCTGGCAGAGCAGATCTAACAGGATACAGATCTCTCATATCCATATATCCAACTTGCACAGCCGGTGCAAACCGAGTCAAGGTGGCCCAATGATCGGCACAGGTGTTGAAAAGCTCCAGTCTCAAGGCCCGATTCTCTCGGTCCTTATCCTCGAGCATCTCAGCAGTGGTGCGAGTTAGTGAGTCCTCCTCAGTGGAGTCAGCATAGATAGCCCGGAGATACCCCTGCGCTCCAGGGAGTGAAGCTGGCATATACCGGAAGTCGGTGTTCCGAAGCAGGCCAGTCCTGACTCGCATGATGGTCATCATAGAATAGGCAGCATCTTGCATGGCCATCTCAATAGTAACCCCGAGTCCGTAGGAACAGTGGAGGGGCTCGGTAGAACCAGGATAAGAGGGAAATATCCTGATAGTGCAGAGATACTGGTTTTGATTAAAGTCTCGAAACTGCTCTTCGATCGTGTATTCGGGATACCAACGGTAACCCGCCTCGATCATTACCCGGACTAACATAGCCGTATGACCGGGCACATCGATACATCGAGTCAGGCGAACCACTTGGTTTTGATCACGAGTGGCCATCTGAAAGCACAACCATAATGCAAAAGCATTAGAATTTCTAGCAGAATTTGGACAGCATAACGGCTGTAAATGCTCAAGAAGGATTTTGAGACATTTTGCAAGGAATTACATAGACACTCAACAATATCATATCAAGTTTCTGGGTCCAACTTAACAGTATAACAGGGTAGTAGAGCTGAACTAGGCTTGTAATCATCAAACCTATAAGGTACTACTGATTAGTAACACGTGAACCTGATAGAGAGAAAGATCCTAATCCTTAACCCCCGGTGGAAGAATGGACTGACTCAGATCAGAATGCCATGAGGTAAAGGAGTAAAAGAGCCTTACGTACCATCCCACAATCGATTCCCCTACATATAACTAAAGCATTTCTAGACTCAACATCGACCAGTTTGGCTTGGAGAACCTACAGGCAGTCCGGCTCTGATGCCAACGCTGTCAGGACCCCGACTCAATGTCACATCGATCTAGCCTGTAACACCTCATATCACTTTGCAGCCTCACGCACGGTATTCCCACGGGTGTCGCCTTACCTTTTCCCGGGACCGTTTGCGCCTTTTGGCACACGTATATGATATTTTCGCTAGCATCCATATGATAAGGAGCCCGGGCTGACATGGCTAGTCGTAAACCCAAAGTGGCACAGACTTACAGGGACATGCATCCATGACCCAGCATCGAACGTGTCGGTCATCAGCAGGTGAATCCGGGCTGTAGCTCTGGGCTAGCAGGACTCCGGTAAGCCGGGCTGCAGCGGCCTAACAGGACTCCGGTATTCATTGCGTGACATTTCCCCGAAGGGACAGACACAGGAACAAAGAAGGACACATGCCGGCCAGCCTAAGTGTTCCGGAGCAGTAGCAAGCTACCATGGCTCAGTGGAAGCACTAGGAGACATTTCCCGGTAAGAGAGGCTACTAAAGATAAACAACTAGATAGTCAGATCGCACACGTACCAAGCATTTCAATCATACACACAATATGCTCGATATGTGCAAATACAACAAGGCATCACAACATGACTCTACAACACAAGTACTTTATTGAAAGGCTCGGGGAGCCATACATAGCATACACACAAGTACGGGTCACACGACCTACATTCAAGTCATACAAGCTTACAAGCCAACAGCGGAAGTGTCTTGTCTGAGTACAGACAACTAGTAAAATAAAGGAGGCTTGGGTAAGCCTAGCTATACTACATGGTCCTTCACAAGCTCAGGGTCACCACCTGGGCCTCAGCCTACTCATCGATGTTAATGTCTACGAAGAACCCGTCAGAAGGGTTTGTAGCATCTTCTGAAAAATGTAAATTAAAGCAACATGAGTACAAAGGTACTCAGCAAGACTTACATCAGATCCTACATACATGCACATTATCAAGAAGGGTTGGTGGAGTTATTGCAGCAAGCCAGCTTTGACTCTTGGCTAAACTATCCTACGAGACTCCAACTTGAAATAGTTTTGCGCACACGAGTCCACTACTCACCACTTCAATACACTACCGAGGATCCACCTCCGTCTTCCCACGGAAGAGCCATCCTCGGCACTCACGCTTATCTTGAGGCTTTTAGTAGTTTCCAGTTTACTTGTCTATGAACTGTATAGGCAACCAAGTAGTCCTTTACCGCGGACGCGGCTATTCGAATAGATTATGTTAACCCTGCAGGGGTGTACTTCTTCATACACGCTCTCACCACTTACCGCCGTTTACACGACATGTAATCGACAACCTTCAAGCGGAAGCCCAACGTGGGTGTCGGCCACGACCTACCTAAACACCTAAGTCTCTAGTCCAGGTTTATCGCCTATTCGGGTTCCATCCGTGAGGAGATCCGGCCGGGGTTTCGCTCATAGCCCCAAACAATGTGAACAGGGTTCCGAGACACCTAACGGGTGCCCGGTATACCCGACCACGTACCTACCGCATCACAGCCCACCCCTACGGTCAGCGCTGTTCACGGCCTCCAGTAAGCTACAAACACCAGAAACTACTTGCAACTCCTGGACAGAGAACTAGGGTGAATAAGAAGCCGAGAGGGTCCATTGGTTTCGGGCCCAATGCATGGTAGTAGCTGATTCTTCAGTCACACATACAGATCTCAGTGCTTAAGGACGACCTCAATGAAACAACCCACCATGTACTCCTACATGGCCTCTCATCGATACCTTTACCAAATCGTGTTCAACGCATCACTCCCATACTGACACGAACATTTCACTCTAGCCCATCACCCAGATGAACCAAACCTGACACGACTCTAAGCATAGCAGGCATAGCAAGGTAGGAACAACACACACACATGGCTCAATCAACTCCTACACATGCTAGTGGGTTTCATCTAGTTACAGTGGCAATGACAGGTCATGCAGAGGAAATGGGTTCAACTACCGTAGCACACAGCAGTTTGAAACGCGTTGTCTTAATGTAGTAAAAGAGAGCAGGAGCAAGAACATGGGATTGTATCGATATGATCAAATGGTTGGTTGCTTGCCTGATGGGTCGGTGCACTGGTATTGTTCTTCGTTGGGGTAATCACGATACTCCTCAGGGGCAGGACCTGCCGCAGAGAGCACCGATACACAATCATCACCAAACAATATGCAACAATATGATGCATGCATGAAACATGGCAATATGAGTGTGTTGGGCTAATGCAACTAAGACCAGATGGGTTTGAACTATTTTGAACGAAAGATTCAAGTTTCAAACTCATTAATGGCCCTTTAAAGTGCTTTATCTTGTTCTGCAATAAACAGCAGGTTAGCTTGATTTAACATGCATGAAACCAGTACAGATGGATAGATTGGATTTTTTGATCATTTTTCATATATAACACTTTGCATTTGGAGCTACAGATTAATTTCTATGATTTTTTGAAGTTTGGGTTATTTTTTGGAATTTCCTGTGTAATAATAATTCCAGTAAATAACTTACTGCATCAGCATTGCGTCAGGATGACGTCAGTGGTCAACGGAACAGTCCAGGTCAAACCTGACTGGTGGGTCCCGTGTGTCAGTGTAATTAGTTTAACTAATTACTGGTTAATACTAATCCTAATTAGTTAACAGGGCTAGGCCCCACCTATCATTGACCCAGGGGGGTCAAACTGGGCCCACCCATGGTCAAACGAGGGGTCAGCGGGGTCAACTCGCCGGCGTTTAGCCGCCGGCGAGGCCGAACGCGGCGGCGAGAGTGCTTTTGTGCGTTCCGGCGACTAAATGAGCGGCGGAGGGCATCTACGGGTAGCTGGGAGCAAGCCGCAGCTCTTGGTGGTGGTGGTTGAGCTCGAGGTGGCCGGAAATGTCGCCGGCGACGACCTTGGCGGTCGCTGGAGTTCGGGTGAGGTCGAACTCGAGGCTACGGGACACGGCGAGGCTCGTGGAGTGGTGCTACGGGTTCCTGCGGGTGCGGTGAGTGTGTTGGACACGGTGGTGTGGCCGATGGTTGGCTGGAGACACTTCGGCGACGAGCTCGGCGGCAGCGCGTGCGGTGAAGCTTCGTGCACTCGCTGTGGTGCACGAGAGCGAGAGAGGAAAGGGGGAGGAGGTAGCTGGGCTCACGAAGGTCTTGAAGAAGCAGACGGCGCGGTCGGGGATGAGCTGGTGCGGCGGCGACGGTGAAGGGGATCTCCGGCGATGGCGGATCGGACGAGGTCGGTGCAGTGGCTTCGGGGCACGCGAGCGCTCGGGGCTCGGCTAGCTCGAAGGAGAGGAGGGCGGCGGAGCTCCTGGACACGGTGGCGCGGCGCGAGGACGACGGAGAGCGCGACTACGGCGACGGTGCGGCTGCGGTGGCGTCGGCCATGGTGCGGGAGAGCGAGGGAGAGGAGCCGAGGGCGAATGGGTGTGTCCACGGGGTTCGGGGTGCGACATGGAGTTCGTCCAGGCCACCAGGGCGGCGAGAGGAGGAAGCAGGGCGACGGGCAGCTGCGTGGCGCGCGCTGGTGCCGCCGTCGAGCACCTGCCTGCCTGCCTGGCGAAGACACAAATTCGAGTAAAGGCTTGGTAATGGTGTGACGTCACGCCACAAAATACGTCAGCAGGTTGAACTTGTGTAATATTATTCTCTCTATGGTGGTATGTGGAATTTATTTTGCAGAGCCGGACACTATCCTGGTGTTCACAATCTTCTATAAATTATTTGGAGGAAGAACCCGCCTTGCAATGCCGAAGACAACATGCCCGCCGGACTCGTCGTCATTGAAGCCTAGTTCAAGGGCTACTGAGGGAGTTCCGGACTAGGGGGTGTCCGGATAGCCGAACTATCATCATTGGCCGGACTCCAAGACTATGAAGATAGAAGATTGAAGACTTCGTCCCGTGTCCGGATGGGGCTTTCCTTGGCGTGGAAGGCAAGCTTGGTGATACGGATATGTAGATTTCCTACCATTGTAACCGACTCTGTGTAACCCTAGCGCTCTCCGGTGTCTATATAAACCGGATGGCTTTAGTCCTTAGGACGAACAACAATCATACCATAGGCTAGCTTCTAGGGTTTAGCCTCCTTGATCTCGTGGTAGATCCAATCTTGTAACACACATCAACAATATTAATCAAGCATGACGTAGGGTTTTACCTCCATCAAGAGGGCCCAAACCTAGGTAAAACATCGTGTCCCTTGTCTCCTGTTACCATCCGCCTAGACGCACAGTTTGGGACCCCCTACCCAAGATCCGCCGGTTTTGACACCGACAGCAAGCTTTTCGTACTGCCCATGTCTCGACTGGAGCTATGTAGATGAAGAAGCGTGAGTTTCACAATCTACGCCAGGGGAACCGTACTGTTGGCCAGTACATGGATGAGTTTAGAAAGTTATCACGTTATGTCCCTAATGATGTGGCCACAGATGCCGCGAAGCAGGAGAAGTTTATGGAAGGGCTGAATGATGAGATGAGTATGCAGTTGATGGTAGCAACCTTCAATAACTACCAGGAGTTGGTAGATAAGGCCCTAATGATTGAAGGAAAGCAGCAACAGATTGAGAATCGTAAGAGGAAGTATGGACAAGGGAAATACAACTCAGGAGCTCACCAGAAGCCTCGTTTAACCCCGAACTCGGGAGGACTTCTTCATAACCATGGAGGTCATAACCATGCTGGAGGAGGATCGCATAACCATAATGGTGCGAAGAACAGGAATGGGAATGGAGCCAACAATAATCAGAATCGCTGTAACCCATCTACACCCGCAAAGAGGGACTTATGTCAAGTTGTTTGCTACAAGTGCGGGAAGACCGGGCACTATGCCAATGACTGCTCTGAAGGAAAGAATGGAAACAGAAATGGGAGCGCTGGGAAGAAGCCCAATCCATTCAACAAAGAACAAGTGAACCACGTTAACATGGAGGAAGTTGAAGAGCAGCCGGACGCGGTAATAGGTAAGTTTTTGGTTCAGTCATTTACCGCAATTGTTCTTTTCGATACTGGTGCATCGCATTCATACATATCAAGGGGATTTGTGGAAAAGTTCAAGTTACCAACCCAAACCCTTAGGACACCCCTTTTAGTGAGCTCGCCTGGAGCAGAGTACATGGCTAGCAGTTGGCGCACCCAGATACCCCTAATCGTTGGCACACATGTATTTCCGTCTGACCTAATTATCTTGGAGTCGCAAGGATTGGATGTGATATTAGGAATGGACTGGATGTCGAAGTATGGAGGAAGTATTGACTGTGCTAGTAAGTCAATTTACCTTACCACCCCAAAGGGAAAAAGGATTAAGTATGTATCTAGGCATGTGCCTAGGGGGAGCCAAGTAAACGCCCTCACGGGAGTTGTACAGGAGGAAGTACCTGTAGTAAAGGATTTTCCGGATGTTTTCCCCGAAGAGTTACCAGGTATGCCACCGGATAGAGACACCGAGTTTTTGATAGAGCTATTGCCAGGTACAGGGCCGATATCCAAGAGACCCTATCGGATGCCAGCAAATGACCTGGAGGAAATTAAGAAGCAGATCAAAGAGTTGTCGGAGAAAGGTTACATTCGTAGAAGTTCATCACCTTGGGGAGCCCCAGTAGTTTTGGTGGAGAAGAAGGATAAATCCCTGAGGATGGTCGTTGATTACCGAGCTCTGAATGAAGTAACGATAAAGAACAAGTATCCCTTACCGATGATTAATGATCTGTTTGATGAGTTACAAGGAGCTAAGGTGTTTTCAAAGATTGATCTACGATCAGGATACCATCAGTTGAAGATTCGAGAGAAGGATATACCAAAGACAACGCTTACCACGCGGTATGGATTATATGAGTACACGGTCATGTCATTTGGACTGACTAAGGCCCCTGCCTATTTCATGAGTATGATGAACAAGGTGTTCATGGAGTGTTTGGACAAGTTTGTTGTGGTATTTATTGATGATATTATGATATACTCGAAGAACGAAGAGGAGCATGCGGAACACTTGCGTTTGGTTCTCGAGAAACTCAGGGAACACCAGTTATATGCCAAATTCAGCAAGTGTGAGTTTTGGTTGAAAGAAGTTGGATTTCTTGGGCATGTTATATCAGGAGAGGGTATAGCAGTGGATCCCAGTAAGGTTCAGTCGGTCACTTAATGGTTGGCACCCACTTCAGTTGGCGAGATCCGCAGTTTCCTTGGACTAGCAGGATATTATCGGAGATTCATTGAGAATTTTTCCAAGATTGCTAAACCAATGACTGAATTGTTAAAGAAGGATACTAAGTTCAAATGGACGGAGGATTGCGAGACAAGTTTTCAAGAGCTGAAGGAACGATTGACTACAACCCCAGTGCCGACCTTGCCGGATATACGTAAGGAGTTTCAAGTGTATTGTGACGCCTCTCACTTGGGACTTGGATGTGTGCTTATGCAAGAAGGAAAAGTCGTTTCGTATGCCTCACGACAACTGAAGCCACACGAGTTGAACTATGCCACACATGATCTGGAGTTAGCAGCCGTAGTGCATGCGCTGAAGACCTGGAGACATTATCTTATTGGAAACCGTTGTGATGTGTACACGGATCATAAGAGCTTGAAGTACATTTTCACCCAGAAGGAGTTGAACCTCAGACAGAGGAGATGGTTGGAACTTATAAAGGATTACGATATGAAGCTACACTATCATCTAGGAAAAGCCAACGTCGTAGCAGACGCTTTGAGCCGAAAAAGTTATGCTAATGTTCTTGTGAGCAAAGGAATGCCAAAAGAGTTAGCTGCGGAGATCATGGAACTTCGGTTGGAGATTGTTCCAAAAGGCTTTCTTGCAGCAATGGAGGTTCAGTCGACGTTGTTGGACAAGATTCGAGAAGCTCAGAAGGAGGACAAAGAGATTGTTGAGATAAGAGAGAGGATGGGCGAAGGTAAAGCCAAAGGTTTTTGCGAGGATGAGCACGATACCTTGTGGTTTGAGGACCGGATTTATGTGCCCAACAATTCGGAGATCAGGAAGTTGATACTTCAGGAGGCCCATGACTCACCATACTCGATTCATCTCGGAAACACCAAGATGCATTTGGACTTGAAGGAACGTTTCTGGTGGACTGGTATGAAGAAGGATATTGCCGAGTATGTAGCCGTATGTGATGTATGTCAGAGAGTGAAGGCAGAGCATCAGAAACCAGCAGGACTGTTACAGCCTATGCCAATACTCGAATGGAAGTGGGACAAACTTGGTATGGACTTTATTACCGGATTACCCAGAACCAAGGCAGGATATGATTCTATATGGGTAGTTGTGGATCGATTAACTAAAGTAGCTCACTTCATCCTGGTGAAAACAACGTATACAAGTGCAAAGTTGGCCAAGATATATATGACCAGGATCGTATGTTTACATGGAGTTCCGAGGAGCATCGTATTAGATAGAGGAACCCAGTTTACTTCAAAGTTTTGGCATCAGTTACACCAGACTTTGGGTACCCGATTGGAATTCAGTACCGCTTTTCACCCTCAGACAGATGGACAGACAGAAAGAGTCAATCAGATTCTGGAGGACATGCTAAGAGCATGTGCGCTAGATTATGGATCTAGTTGGGATGACAATTTACCATACGCGGAGTTCTCTTATAACAACAGCTACCAGGCCAGTTTGAAGATGGCACCGTTCGAAGCTCTGTATGGACGCAGATGTTGAACACCATTGATGTGGGATGAGGTAGGAGACCGTCAATTGTTTGGACCAGATTTGATCAAGGAATCAGAAGAGAAGGTTAAACTGATCAGAGACAGACTAAAGATCGCTCAGTCCAGACAGAAGAGTTATGCAGATTCAAAACACAAGGAAGTAACCTATGAAATTGGAGACAGAGCTTATTTACGAGTATCACCTTTGAGGGGAGTAAAACATTTTGGAGTTAAGGGAAAGTTAGCCCCGAGATTTGTAGGACCATATCGTATTTTGGGACGGATGGGAGAAGTTGCCTACAAGCTGGAGTTACCTAAAGGGTTGTCAGGAGTTCACGATGTGTTTCACATATCACAGCTGAAGAAGTGCCATGCTGAGATGGCCGATATACCATTGAATGATACAGTACCTTTGGAGGCGATTCAGCTGGATAATAATCTGACCTATGAGGAGAAGCCAGTAAAGATTCTTGAGTTTGATAGTCGAGTCACTCGCAACAAGGTGATCAAGTTTTGCAAAGTTCAGTGGAGTCATCATACTGAGGAGGAAGCCACCTGGGAGCGAGAAGAGGATATTCACAAGGACCACCCGCACCTATTTTCTAGCCAACCCGAATCTCGAGGGCGAGATTCATCTTAAGGGGGGGTAGGTTTGTAACATCCCAAATTTCCAATTTGGCATGTTATACATAGGTCATTCATGCATATCATATTTTATTGCCTTTTCGTTTGCAATCCTTGAAATCCTAAGCAACTCAAGGACCCTCGGAGAGAGTTGGGGATTTTCCGATTTTCATATTTGAGTTTTATCAAATACTGAAGATGAGGATTTTGATTTTAATTATTTTTCTCTCTGGAAAATATTTCATCTCAAATAAATAAATGAGGGGAGATAATATGACTTCTCCAAAACAATTGAAAAATCGGAGGAAAAATGATAAAATCATTATTTGGATTTTATTTGAGTTTATTCGGAATTTTATTTGCCCTAGAAAAATTTGCATGTGTTAAAAATTGCATTTTAGGGGCCAAGAAAAGTTCATCTTGTTGTAAATATTTTATTTAGACGGAGAAAACTTGTTTTGGAATTTTTAGATTTTTATTTCTATTTTTCTAGGATTTTTCCAGTCGGCGGAATGTTTTTTTAAAAAAAAAACCCCGCGCCCGACTGGGCCAAAGGCCTAGCCGCCCGCCTCCGCCTCCTGCGTGCGCGTGCGCCCTGCCGCCGCCGACCCGGACTCCGGAGTCCGAGACGGACTCCGCCGCCGCGCCTTGCCCCCTCCTCCAAGTCGCCCCGCTCCGCCCCCTTTATATAGCGCCGCCCGCCTCTAGCCACCACCACCACCACCACCGCCGCCGCCGCCTCCCGGAGCCCGGAGCCGCCACCGCCGAGTCGCCGCCGCCGCCCTAGCACGGCCGCCGCCTCCCGCCGCCTCCCCGCGCCCTCCCCAAGCCCCGCCACCCCTCGCCGAGCCGCCGGAGCCGCCCGCCCCGCCGGATGACCTCGCCAGAGGTAGCCACACCGCCCCCTCGCCGCCGTTTTTTTAAATAAACCCCTTTGTTTTTTTGAAAAACCCTAGTTCGTTTTTTTAATATATAGATCGGTTTTATTCTTCGATTTATTTATTTAGTGAGCGTTCGCTCGTCCGTTCGTTCTAACGAACGTGTTCATCGTTTAGTTTCTGTTAACGAACGTTCGTTCGTTTAGCCGTTCGTCGTTTTTCTTTTTATCAGATTTATTCCGTGATTTTTCTGATCGCGATTTCTGATCCGATGTTCAAACCTGTTTATCCTTTCACTCGTTTATCGGAATCAGGCGATTCAAGCGCCTGGAGTTTCATCTCGAAACCTTCTTTCCGAATAATCAACTCAAACAAGTTTTTATCTCTGTAAAATTTGACCCTAGTTCAGATTAGTTAACGGATCTTGTTTCTTTTGCCGTTTGAGTTTCATTGCTTCGTTTGATTTGATTCTTTTTGCAAACCAGAGTTCTTAAGTTGAACTCTCCGGTCAAACTCTTTTATTTGGAGTTCTACTTGTGCATATTTGATTGTTGCTTATGTATGTTATTGTTTGCTTGCAATAGAATTCCCGGAGTGCGAAGCGTGTTACTACGAGTCTCTAGGATTCACGGATCGTCAGCAAGGCAAGTAACATATTGATCATACTCTTTTCATACCCAGTTTTTATGCATTAGTTTCAATCCTCCAAAATTGCATGACTAGGATGCCTTTAATATGTGGGTTTTGGGAAGTAGTTGCTGAGGTAGAAACTATTGCCCTGTTTATTATCAAACCCTTGGGAGTTACTTCTACGCGTTGCTTATTTTGCCATGCTATGCTCGTAGATGTGGATTGGGTTTGAGTGATTTCCATGACAGATGTGAGATTGTTAAATTAATGGTTTACTTAAGGTGGCAACTTTAATACACATCTGGGTGGATTGAGGCACCTGGGTTATCCAGTGATTGCCTGTTTTATTTTTGGAAATCCCGGGGTTACCGTGTGATTCTCCTATGGACCGCCACCCAGGCTCAAAGGGAACTGAGTCTATTCATGCTAGAAACTTCCATGTGCATCCGCAAGCTATTATGGGCTCTAGCATAGTTGAGTAAGTTATGTGAAGCTCTTGAAGAGGTGGATCAGCAGGTAGTGGGTTTGTAGGTTTGGTATGGTCTGCCCGGAGTAGAGAGTTAATGTTTCTAAAACACTGTGTCTCGGTCATCCGTTTCTCAAACATCATGTAGTGCGAGGAATCAGCGGAGGCGATCGAGTCTTGCGGGGAAAAGTGCGCAAACCTCTGTAGAGTGTACAATCTAATCATGGTTAGCCATGTCCCCGGTTATGGACAATTCTGAGTATCTAGTACTTGAGTATTCACATGTATCTCAACACTTCTAAATAATCTTGCTGGGTTGTTAACTATTTTAATTGGGATCATTGAGTTGGGGTTACCTTCTCAAATGATGTTTCAACCACCATGATAGTTAAATTAAAATTTATTCCTTTGTAGTAGGGAAAGATTGGCTTTTCGCAAAACTGTAACCATAGAGCTTTCCACCAGCCAAATATGCATGTAGTGGTAGTATTATTCTGTTATTGCTCTTTTGTGTTACATTGCCAGCATATTCCATGTGCTGACCCGTTCTCGGGCTGCAACGTATTATGTTGCAGACTTTTCAGACGAGGAGTAAGGTTCGTAGGTCGTTGCTGTGCAGCTCAGCTATGCCGTTGGAGTTGATGGACTCACTTTATCTTCCAAGCCTTCCGCTGTTATCGCATTAGATGGCCTTAAGCCATATTATTGTAATAAGTTCTCTTTTGAGACATTCGATGTAATAAGTGTGTGATTGCTACTCTGTTATAAATCCTTCGAGTACTGTGTGTGTCCGCATTACCGATCCAGGGATGACACGGAAGCACAGAGACTTGACCATCTGAGGTCGGGTCGCTACATATGCAGGTTTATATGCCTCCTCCTCTAATCAGGGGAGCAACTTGCGTTTGGGGTAGATTTTGGAGGGGCGTTCAAGCTCATGCTCTTCGGCCGCAAGGACTTCAGTCCATCTGTCGGCTAGCAGATCTTGATCAGCTCTAAGCTGTTGCTGCTTTTTCTTGAGGATGTTTGCCGTGGCCATAAGCCTACGTTTAAAACGCTCTTGTTCGACGGGATACTCAGGCACGACAAATTCGTCGTCGTCGAGGCTTGCCTCATCTCCGGAGGGAGGCATGTAATTATCATCCTCTACCTCTTCATCTGCCGCTCTCTCATGAGGGCTGGCTTCTCCGTCCTCCTGTGCTGAATCTTGCTGGAGGGGGTTGTCTTCGGCACTGTCTGGGGTATTATTATCTCTGGTGCCAGAATCTCCATTCTTGCTGTGGCGGGATTTAGAGCGGCGCCGCTGAGCCGGCGCTTGGGCTGTTTCTTGGAGGGGTCTTCCTCCGCTGTTCCCTCGCCATTCCCATCCTTTGGGATATCCACCATGTATTTGTCATATGACGAGGTGGCTTTCCAGTGCCCAGTATGTGCTGGTTCTTGGTCGTCTCCGGCATCGTCGTCCATACCGTCGATGTCTTCGGAGTCGAAGTCTAGCATGTCGGTTAGATCGTCGACAGTGGCTACTAAGTGGGTGGTGGATGGGCTCTGAATTTCTTCGTCATCTGCATCCCAACCGTCCTGACCGCAGTCCGGCCAGGGCTCTCATGATAACGAGAGATACTTTAGCAAACTCAGGATGTCGCCAAAAGGTGAGTGCTGAAAGATGTCCACAGCGGTGAACTCCATGATCGGCGCCCAATCGGATTCGATTGGAGGGGGCGTAGGAGGTTCGGAGTCCGGCACCTCGGAGTCACGAGCTTCACAAGGGACAAGGTCAGTATTCGGCTCTATCGCCGTAGAGGTGGCAGCCCCCGAGGCGGTGTCTAACCACCCGTCCTCGATCTGCACAGACGGCTCCGAATTGAGGGTCAGAGCAGACTCGTGTGTGGCCTCCAGGGCACTGTCTGGCAGCAGAGCTAAATCATGCCCATCGTGACAGTGCGGCGCGCTCGGCTATGGCTCGAATCCATCGAAGATCAAGTCTCCGCGGATGTTAGCCGTGAAATTCAGACTTCCAAATCTGACCTGACGGCCAGGGGCGTAGCTTTCGATCTGCTCCAGATGGCCAAGCGAATGGGCCCGCAGTGCAAAGCCGCCGAATACGAAGATCTATCCGGGGAGAAAACTCTCACCCTGGACCGCGTCTTTGTTGATGATCGAAGGAGCCATCGAGCCTATCGGTGACGACACAGAGGAACTCTCAATGAAAGCACCAATGTCGGTGTCTAAACCGGCGGATCTCGGGTAGGGGGTCCCGAACTGTGCGTCTAGGTGGATGGTAACAGGAGACAAGGGACACGATGTTTTACCCAGGTTCGGGCCCTCTTAATGGAGGTAAAACCCTACGTCCTGCTTGATTAATATTGATGATGTGGGTATTACAAGAGTAGATCTACCACGAGATCAAGGAGGCTAAACCCTAGAAGCTAGCCTATGGTATGATTGTTGTTATGTCCTATGGACTAAAACCATCCGGTTTATATAGACACCGGAGAGGGCTAGGGTTACACAGAGTCAGTTACAATGGTAGGAGATCTACATATTCATATCGCCAAGCTTGCCTTCCATGCCAAGGAAAGTCCCATCCGGACACGGGATGAAGTCTTCAATCTTGTATCTTCATAGTCTTGGAGTCCGGCCGATGATGATAATTCGGCTATCCAGACACCCCCTAGTCCAGGACTCCCTCACTCATTACCTGGTGTAAAAAACAGTGCAAACTATTTGGACTTAATGAGTCCTGTAATAGGATAGAGATAACTTTGTTGTGGCCGTGCCATCATGCAGGTTTTGATGCTTAACATCATTAAGCCGCCTTGCTGTATCCATGCATGTTTCTTGTCATATGCCGTCCATATACTTGATCAGATTTGAAAAACTATCCTTCAATAGACTACCAGGCAGGTCAAAAGGTTGGAAAAGCAATCATAGATTAGCTTGTTTACAAAAAACACAACTATGATCTTATGCTCCAAACTTCGCACCTTGCCCCACCGGTTTATATGACCCGGTCAGTAAGGGTAAAGACCCAATCTTTGGATACCCGAAAAAGTACAATGATACTTATGGATCGGTGACTCATCAGTCAATATTGAACCGGGCTATAGCAACCATACTTAAAGTTGTAAGCCTTAGGAAAAATCTCAAGTCAAACAATGGGGCTTCCAAAGACAACTTAAATCAAAAGAGAAGTAAAAATGGCAAGGCTACTAATTCGAATACGATGAGTGACCATTCCAGAGGGGTTTAAGCTAAGATTCGAATACGATCATATAGCCCCCAATGGCTTTGGCATTGCGCCGATCAAGAGGGTACCGACAGCTGTGTTCTCTTTGGTTTGAATACGACCTATGTTTGAACAAGAAGCCCCCTAATGACCTTGAGAGTTTTTTGATGACTATGATTTGAATACGATCAAAGTCGGTTCCCAAAAGGGGTTAAGCTATGATTCAAATACGATCAAGAAGCCCCCGAGTGAGCTCGGCAGTGTGCCAATCAAAAGGGTATCGACAACTATGTTCTCTTTGGTTCGAATACGACCTATGTTTGAATAGGAAGCCCCCTAGTGACCATAATTTTTAATGGCTAGATTCGAATACGATCATAAGCCGGATCAGAACGGGCTAAGCCGGATCAAATGTGATCAGCCCCCGAGTAATCATGTGAGAGAATAATGACAATGATAATGAAAAATTTACCTTGTGAAGAGGGAAAAAAGGACATATGTCTTGCTTTATTATTTATCATAATATATACATTGGCAAAATATATTCAGTGGAGCCTATGGCTCAAGTGTAGTAGGGCTGAAGATGAGAAATATTCCACGGCCTCTGGGTCTCTTCCTCCGACTTACGTGAGTCTTTGTGCTCTCGAACGTCAATAAGGTAATATGACCCGTTGTTCAAGTTCTTGCTGACTACAAATGGCCCTTCCCAAGATGGGGATAACTTGTGAGCATCAGTTTGATCCTGGATGAGACGGAGCACTAAATCACCTTCCTGAAAGGATCTGGATTTAACTTGTCGGCTGTGAGAACGGCGCAAGTCCTGTTGGTAAATTGCCGAACGAGCCGCTGCCAAGTCCCGCTATTCATCTAACAAGTCAAGAGCATCCTGGCACGCCCGTTCATTGCCTGCCTCGACATAAGCCGCCACACGAGGTGAATCATGACGGATGTCACTAGGGAGATCTGCCTCAGCTCTGTAGACCATGAAGAAAGGCGTATAACTCGTAGATCTGTTAGGAGTAGTGTTGATGCTCTATAATATGGAGGGTAACTCCTCAACCCAACAACCCGGCGTCCATTGCAGGGGGACCAAAAGCCGGGGCTTAATGCCTTTCAAGATCTCCTGATTGGCTCTCTCGGCTTGACCATTGGACTGAGGGTGAGCTATTGATGAAACATCAAGCTGGATATGCTCACGTTGGCAGAATTCCTCCATGGTGCCTTTAGACAGATTAGTGCCATTGCCAGTTATAATGCTGTGTGGAAAGCCGAAGTGAAATATCACCTTGTTCATGAATTGAACCACCGTGTCTACATCACACTTACTGACCGGCTCTGCCTCAACCCACTTTGTGAACTTGTCAACTGCCACCAAGAGGTGAGTCTTTTTATCTTTGGACCTTTTGAAAGGCCCAACCATGTCAAGCCCCCAGATTGCGAACGGCCAAATAATTGGAATCATCCTCAATTCTTGAGCCGGTACATTAGCCCGTCTTGAGAACTTCTGACAACCGTCACATTTACTTACCAGATCCTCCGCATCAGCATGAGCCATCAGCCAATAAAACCCATGACGGAAAGCCTTAGCCACGAGGGATTTTGACCTGGCATGATGACCACAATCTCCTTCATGAATCTCACGGAGAATTTCTTGGCCTTCTTCAGGAGAGACACGATGTTGAAACGCCCCTGTAACACTGCAATGATGCAACTCGCCGTTGACAATCGTCATGGACTTAGACCGCCGGGTTATCTATCTGGCCAAGGTTTCATCCTTAGGCAACTCACCCCGTGTCATATAAGCCAGGTATGACACCGTCCAATCTGGAATGGCATGAAGAGCCGCCACCAACTGTGCTTCTGGGTCAGGAACATCCAAATCTTCCTCTGTAGGTAGCTTGACAGAAGGGTTATGCAAAATATCCAAGAAAGTATTAGGAGGCACCGGCTAACGCTTAGACCCCAGCCAGCTTAAGGCGTCAGCCTCCTCGTTCTTTCTATGGTCAATGTGCTCCACTTGATAACCCTTGAAGTGTCCCGCAATTGCATCAACCTCACGGCGATATGCCGCCATGAGAGGATCCTTTGAATCCCACTTGCCTGATACCTGCTGAGCCACTAGATCTGAGTTGCCGAAGCACCTTACCCGGCTTAAATTCATCTCTTTAGCCATCTGGAGACCATGGAGCAAGGCTTCATACTCAGCTGCGTTGTTAGTACAATGAAACATCAACCGAAGTACATAACAAAATTTATCACCTCGAGGGGAAGCCTAAATAACTCCAACCCCCGAGCCCTCCAATTCCCTAGACCCGTCAAAATGAATCGTCCAGTATGTATTGTCCAGCTTTTCCTCAGGCATCTGCAGCTTTGTCCAATCGTTGATGAAGTCCACCAGCGCTTGAGATTTGATAGCTGTGTGTGGCACATATTTTAAACCATGAGGCCCAAGCTCAATGGCCCATTTGGCGATTCTCCCTATGGCCTCTCTGTTCTGAATGATATCCCCCAAAGGGGCAGAACTGACCACAGTGATGGGGTGGCCCAAGAAATATTGCTTAAGCTTCCGGCTTGCCATGAACACCCCATAGACGAGCTTCTGCCAATGCAGATATCGTTGCTTAGACTCAATCTGTACCTCACTGATGTAGTAAACCGCCCGTTGGACCGGGTGCTCCTTTCCAGCCTCCTTGCGTTCCACCACGATGGCCACGCTGACAGCCCGCGTGTTAGCAGCCACGTATAGTAACAAGGGTTCCTTGTTAATGGGAGCAACAAGAACCAGCGGCTCAGCCAACTGTCTCTTCAGATCTTCAAAAGCAGCGTTGGCGGCGTCACTCCAAGTAAAGCTATCCGTCTTCTTCATCATCTGATACAGCGGTATAGCCTTCTCCCCTAACCGGCTTATGAACCGGCTTAAAGCGGCGATACGACCCACCAAACGCTGAATGTCATTGATACATGCTGGTTTAGCCAGAGAAGTGATGACCTAGATCTTCTCCAGGTTAGCCTCGATGCCCCTATTAGAAACCAGAAAACCCAAAAGCTTGCTGGCAGGTACACCAAAAACACACTTGGCCGTGTTAAGCATCATCTTGTAAACCCGAAGATTGTCAAAGGTTTCCTTGAGATCATCAATCAAGGTCTCCTTCTCTCTGGATTTGACCACTATCTCATCCACATAAGCATGAACATTGCGCCCAATTTGATTATGAAGACAATTCTGCACACACCACTGGTAAGTCGCCTGGGCACTCTTGAGCCCAAAAGGCATTGAAACGTAGCAGAAGGCTCCAAACGGAGTAATGAATGTCGTCTTCTCCTGGTCCTTAACCGCCATCTTGATCTGATGATAACCAGAGTAAGCATCCAAAAAACTCAAACGCTCACAACCTGCCGTAGCATCAATGATCTGATCAATACGAGGGAGAGCAAAAGGATCAGTTGGACAAGCCTTGTTTAAGTCCGTGTAATCCACACACATACGCCAAGTGCCGTTTTTCTTAAGAACAAGCATCGGGTTAGCTAGCCACTCTGGATGAAACACCTCGATGATGAACCCTGCTGCCTCCGCATCAGCATGAGCCATCAGCCAATAAAACCCATGACGGAAAGCCTTAGCCACGAGGGATTTTGACCTAGCATGATGACCACAATCTCCTTCATGAATCTCACAGAGAATTTCTTGGCCTTCTTCAGGAGAGACACGATGTTGAAACGCCCCTGTAACACTGCAATGATGCAACTCGCCGTTGACAATCGTCATGGACTTAGACCGCCGGGTTATCTATCTGGCCAAGGTTTCATCCTTAGGCAACTCACCCCGTGTCATATAAGCCAGGTATGACACCGTCCAATCTGGAATGGCATGAAGAGCCGCCACCAACTGTGCTTCTGGGTCAGGAACATCCAAATCTTCCTCTGTAGGTAGCTTGACAGAAGGGTTATGCAAAATATCCAAGAAAGTATTAGGAGGCACTGGCTAACGCTTAGACCCCAGCCAGCTTAAGGCGTCAGCCTCCTCGTTCTTTCTATGGTCAATGTGCTCCACTTGATAACCCTTGAAGTGTCCCGCAATTGCATCAACCTCACGGCGATATGCCGCCATGAGAGGATCCTTTGAATCCCACTTGCCTGATACCTGCTGAGCCACTAGATCTGAGTTGCCGAAGCACCTTACCCGGCTTAAATTCATCTCTTTAGCCATCTGGAGACCATGGAGCAAGGCTTCATACTCAGCTGCGTTGTTAGTACAATGAAACATCAACCGAAGTACATAACAAAATTTATCACCTCGAGGGGAAGCCTAAATAACTCCAACCCCCGAGCCCTCCAATTCCCTAGACCCGTCAAAATGAATCGTCCAGTATGTATTGTCCAGCTTTTCCTCAGGCATCTGCAGCTTTGTCCAATCGTTGATGAAGTCCACCAGCGCTTGAGATTTGATAGCTGTGTGTGGCACATATTTTAAACCATGAGGCCCAAGCTCAATGGCCCATTTGGCGATTCTCCCTATGGCCTCTCTGTTCTGAATGATATCCCCCAAAGGGGCAGAACTAACCACAGTGATGGGGTGGCCCAAGAAATATTGCTTAAGCTTCCGGCTTGCCATGAACACCCCATAGACGAGCTTCTGCCAATGCAGATATCGTTGCATAGACTCAATCTGTACCTCACTGATGTAGTAAACCGCCCGTTGGACCGGGTGCTCCTTTCCAGCCTCCTTGCGTTCCACCACGATGGCCACGCTGACAGCCCGCGTGTTAGCAGCCACGTATAGTAACAAGGGTTCCTTGTCAATGGGAGCAACAAGAACCAGCGGCTCAGCCAACTGTCTCTTCAGATCTTCAAAAGCAGCGTTGGCGGCGTCACTCCAAGTAAAGCTATCCGTCTTCTTCATCATCTGATACAGCGGTATAGCCTTCTCCCCTAACCGGCTTATGAACCGGCTTAAAGCGGCGATACGACCCACCAAACGCTGAATGTCATTGATACATGCTGGTTTAGCCAGAGAAGTGATGACCTTGATCTTCTCCGGGTTAGCCTCGATGCCCCTATTAGAAACCAGAAAACCCAAAAGCTTGCTGGCAGGTACACCAAAAACACACTTGGCCGGGTTAAGCATCATCTTGTAAACCCGAAGATTGTCAAAGGTTTCCTTGAGATCATCAATCAAGGTCTCCTTCTCTCTGGATTTGACCACTATCTCATCCACATAAGCATGAACATTGCGCCCAATTTGATTATGAAGACAATTCTGCACACACCACTGGTAAGTCGCCTGGGCACTCTTGAGCCCAAAAGGCATTGAAACGTAGCAGAAGGCTCCAAACGGAGTAATGAATGTCGTCTTCTCCTGGTCCTTAACCGCCATCTTGATCTGATGATAACCAGAGTAAGCATCCAAAAAACTCAAACGCTCACAACCTGCCCTAGCATCAATGATCTGATCAATACGAGGGAGAGCAAAAGGATCAGTTGGACAAGCCTTGTTTAAGTCCGTGTAATCCACACACATACGCCAAGTGCCGTTTTTCTTAAGAACAAGCATCGGGTTAGCCAGCCACTCTGGATGAAACACCTCGATGATGAACCCTGCTGCCAAGAGCCGGGTGATACGTCCATTTTGCATCATGCTTTTATGACAATATTTATTGCATTATGGGCTGTTATTTCACGTTATGTCACAATACTTATGGCTATTCTCTCTTATTTTACAAGGTTTACATGAAGAGGGAGAATGCCGGCGGCTGGAATTCTGGGCTGGAAAAGGAGCAAATATTGGAGGCCTATTCTGCACAACTCCAAAAGTCCTGAAACTCCACGGAATATCTTAAAAAATAAAGAAAAATCGTCGCCAAAGATGAAGGCCAGGGGGCCCACACCCTGCTCACGAGGGTGGGGGGCGCGCCCCCCTGGGCGCGCCCCCTACCTCGTGGGCCCCCTGGTGGCTCTCCGACGCCCGTCTTCTCCTATATGAAGTCTTTCGATGAGAAAAAAATAGAAGCAAACCTTTCGGGACGAGACTCCGCCGCCACGAGGCGGAACCTTGGCGGAACCAATCTAGGGCTCCGACAGAGCTGTTCTGCCGGGGACACTTCCCTCCGGGAGGGGAAATCATCACCATCGTCATCACCAACGCTCCTCTCATCGGGAGAGGGCAATCTCCATCAACATCTTCACCAGCACCATCTCATCTCCAAACCCTAGTTCATCTCTTGTATCCAATTCTTGTCTCCAAGTCCGGGATTGGTGCTAGTAGGTTGCTAGTAGTGTTGATTACTCCTTGTAGTTGATGCTAGTTGGTTTATTTGGTGGAAGATCATATGTTCAGATCCTTTATGCACATTATTACCCCTCTGATTATGAACATGAATATGCTTTGTGAGTAGTTACGTTTGTTCCTGAGGACAAGGGAGAAGTCTTGCTATTAGTAGTCATGTGAATTTGGTATTCGTTCGATATTTTGATAAGATGTATGTTGTCTAGCCTCTAGTGGTGTTATGTGAACGTCGACTACATAACACTTCACCATTATTTGGGCCTAGAGGAAGGCATTGGGAAGTAATAAGTAGATGATGGGTTGCTAGAGTGACAGAAGCTTAAACCCTAGTTTATGCGTTGCTTCGTAAGGGGCTGATTTGGATCCATATGTTTCATGCTATGGTTAGGTTTACCTTAATACTTTTGTTGTAGTTGCGGATGCTTGCAATAGAGGTTAATCATAAGTGGGATGCTTGTTCAAGTAAGAACAGCACCCAAGCACCGGTCCACCCACATATCAAATTATCAAAGTACCGAACGCGAATCATATGAGCGTGATGAAAACTAGCTTGACGATATTCCCATGTGTCCTCGGGAGCGCTTTTCCTATTATAAGAGTTTGTCCAGGCTTGTCCTTTGCTACAAAAAGGATTGGGCCACCTTGCTGCACTTTATTTACTTTTGTTACTTGTTGCTCGTTACAATTTATCTTATCACAAAACTATCTGTTACCACTTATTTCAGTACTTGCAGAGAATACCTTGCTGAAAACCGCTTATCATTTCCTTCTGCTCCTCGTTGGGTTCGACACTCTTACTTATCGAAAGGACTACGATAGATCCCCTATACTTGTGGGTCATCAAGACTCTTTTCTGGCGCCGTTGCCGGGGAGTGAAGCGCCTTTGGTAGGTGGAATTTGGTAAGGAAAAATTTATATAGTGTGCTGAAATTTTCTGTCACTTGTTACTATGGAAAGTAATTGTCTGAGGGGCTTGTTCGGGGTATCTTCACCCCGTCCAGTAGAGCAAAGAGTTGCTCCTCAACCTACTCAACCTACTGAACCTATTGAAAATGAAACTCCTTTTGAGATTCCTTCGGGTTTGATGGAAAAACTGCTAGCTAACACTTTTACAGGAGATGGAACAAAGCATCCTGATGAACATCTACGCTATGTGGATGATGTTTGTGGACTATTTAAGCTTGCAGGTATACCCGATGATGTTGTTAAGAAGAAGGCTTTCCCTTTATCTTTGAAGGGAGACGCATTGACATGGTACAGGCTATGTGATGATATGAGATCATGGAACTATAAAAGATTGAAATTGGAATTTCATCAAAAGTATTACCCTATGCATCTTGTTCATCGTGATCGCAATTATATATATAATTTTGGCCTCGCGAAGGAGAAAGCATCGCTCAAGCTTGGGGGAGGCTTAAATCAATGTTATATTCATGCCCCAATCATGAGCTCGCAAGAGAAGTGATTATGCAAAGTTTTTATGCTCGGCTTTCTGATAACAATCGCACCATGCTCGATACTTCTTGTGCTGGCTCTTTTATGATGAAGACTATTGAATTTAGATGGAATTTATTGGATAGAATTAAACGCAACTCTGAAGATTGGGACCTCGACAAAGGTAAGGAGTCAGGTATGACACCTAAGTTTGATTGTGTTAAATCTTTTATGGATACCGACATTTTCCGTAAGTTTAGCACTAAATATGGACTTGACTCTGAGATAGTAGCTTCTTTCTGTGAATCTTTTGCTACTTATGTTGATCTCCCCAAGGAGAAGTGGTTTAAATATCATCCTCCCATAGAAGTAAAAGTAGCTGCACCTATTAAAGTTGAAGAAAAGACTGTCACTTATAATGATCCTATTGTTCCCACTTCTTATGTTGAGAAACCACCTTTCCCTGTTAGAATGAAGGATCATGCTAAAGCTTCAACTGTTGTTCGTAAAAGCAATATTAGAACTTATACACCTCCTGAGCAAGTCAAAGTAGAACCCAATATTGCTATTGTTAAAGATCTCTTGTCTGATAATATTGATGGGCATGTTATTCAATTCCAGGGTGAAACTGCTAGAATTGCTAAACCTTGTGATAGAGATAAACATAGACCTGTGGTAGGCGTGCCTGTTATTTCTGTTAAAATAGGAGATCATTGTTATCATGGCTTATGTGATATGGGTGCTAGTGCTAGTGTTATACCCATTGACTTATACAAAGAAATTATGCATGATATTGCACCTGCTGAGTTAGAAGATATTGATGTTACAATTAAACTTGCCAATAGAGATACTATATCTGCAATGGGAATTGTTAGAGATGTTGAAGTCTTGTGTGGGAAAACCAAATATCCCGCTGATTTTCTTGTTCTTGGTTCTCCACAAGATAGCTTTTGTCCCATTATATTTGGTAGACCCTTCTTGAATACTGTTAATGCTAGATAGACTGCAAAAAGAATGTTGTTACTGTTGGCTTGGATGATATGGTTCATGAGTTTAATTTCTCTAAATTTAGTAAACAACATCGTGAGGAAGAATTGCCTAGTAAGGATGAAATTATTGGTCTTGCTTCTATTGCCGTACCTCCTAGTGATCCTTTAGAACACTATTTGCTAGACCATGAAAATGATATGTTCATGAATGAAAGAAGGGAAATAGATGAAGTATTCTTTAAACAGGAACCTATTCTGCAACACAATTTGCCTGTTGAAATCCTAGGGGATCCTCCTCCACCCAAGGGTGATCCCGTGTTTGAGCTTAAACCGTTGCCTGATAATCTTAAATATGCTTATCTTGATGAAAAGAAAATATATCCTGTCATTATTAGCGCTAACCTTTCAGAGCATGAAGAAGAAAGATTATTGAAAACTCTGAAGAAGCACCGTGCTGCTATTGGATATACTCTGGATGATCTTAAGGGCATCAGTCCCACTCTATGTCAACATAAAATAAATTTGGAAGCTGATGCCAAACCAGTTTGTGATCCTCAACGACGTTTGAATCCTAAAATGAAAGAAGTGGTAAGAAAGGAAATACTCAAGCTTCTGGAGGCAGGTATAATTTATCCCGTTGCTGATAGTCAGTGGGTAAGTCCTGTCCATTGTGTCCCTAAGAAGGGAGGTATTACTGTTGTCCCTAATGATAAAGATGAATTGATTCCGCAAAGAATCATCACAGGTTATAGGATGGTAATTGATTTCCGCAAATTAAATAAGGCTACTAAGAAAGATCATTACCCCTTACCTTTTATTGATCAAATGCTAGAAAGATTATGCAAACATACACACTATTGCTTTCTAGATGGTTATTCCGGTTTTTCTCAAATACCTGTGTCGGCTAAAGATCAATCAAAGACTACTTTTACATGCCCTTTTGGTACTTTTGCTTATAGACGTATGCCTTTCGGTTTATGTAATGCACCTGCTACCTTTCAAAGATGCATGATGGCTATATTCTCTGACTTTTGCGAGAAAATTTGTGAGGTTTTCATGGATGACTTTTCCGTCTATGGTTCCTCTTTTGATGATTGCTTGAGCAATCTTGCTCGAGTTTTGCAGAGATGTGAAGAAACTAATCTTGTCTTGAATTGGGAAAAGTGCCACTTTATGGTTAATGAAGGTATTGTCTTGGGGCACAAAGTTTCTGAAAGAGGTATTGAAGTTGATAAAGCCAAGGTTGATGCTATTGAAAAGATGCCATGTCCCAAGGACATCAAAGGTATAAGAAGTTTCCTTGGTCACGCCGGATTTTATAGGAGGTTCATTAAGGACTTCTCAAAAATTTCTCGGCCTCTAACTAATTTATTACAAAAAGATGTACCATTTGTCTTTGATGATGATTGTGTAGAAGCATTTGAAATACTTAAAAAAGCATTAGTCTCTGCACCTGTAGTTCAGCCACCTGATTGGAATTTACCCTTTGAAATTATGTGTGATGCTAGTGATTATGCTGTAGGTGCTGTTCTAGGGCAAAGAGTTGATAAGAAATTAAATGTTATCCATTATGCTAGTAAGACTTTAGATAGTGCTCAAAGAAATTATGCTACTACCGAAAAGGAACTTTTAGCAGTTGTGTTTGCTTGTGATAAGTTTAGACTGTATATTGTTGATTCAAAAGTAACTATTCACACTGATCATGCTGCTATTAAATATCTTATGGAAAAGAAAGATGCAAAACCTAGACTCATTAGATGGGTTCTCCTGCTGCAAGAATTTGATTTACATATTGTTGATAGAAAGGGAGCTGAGAACCCCGTTGCAGACAACTTGTCTAGGTTAGAGAATGTTCTTGATGACCCACTACCTATTGATGATAGCTTTCCTGATGAACAATTAAATGTCATAAGCACTTCTCGTAGCACTCCATGGTATGCTGATTATGCTAATTATATTGTTGCTAAATTTATACCACCTAGCTTCACATACCAACAAAACAAAAAGTTTTTCTATGACTTGCGACATTACTTTTGGGATGACCCACATCTTTATAAAGAAGGAGTAGATGGTGTTATTAGACGTTGTGTACCTGAGCATGAACAGGAACAGATCCTACGCAAGTGTCACTCCGAAGCTTATGGAGGACACCACGCTGGAGATAGAACTGCACATAAGGTATTGCAATCCGGTTTTTATTGGCCTACTCTCTTCAAGGATGCCCGTAAGTTTGTTTTGTCTTGCGATGAATGTCAAAGAATTGGTAATATTAGTAGACGTCAAGAAATGCCTATGAATTATTCACTTGTTATTGAACCATTTGATGTTTGGGGCTTTGATTATATGGGACCTTTTCCTGCCTCTAATGGATATACTCATATTTTAGTTGCTGTTGATTACGTTACTAAGTGGGTAGAAGCTATTCCAACTAGTAGTGCTGATCATAACACTTCTATTAAAATGCTTAAGGAAGTTATTTTTCCGAGGTTTGGAGTCCCTAGATATTTAATGACTGATGGTGGTTCACACTTTATTCATGGTGCTTTCCGTAAGATGCTTGCTAAATATGACGTTAATCATAGAATTGCATCTCCATATCACCCGCAGTCTAGTGGTCAGGTAGAATTGAGCAATAGAGAGCTCAAATTAATTTTGCAAAAGACTGTCAATAGGTCTAGAAAGAATTGGTCCAAGAAACTGGATGACGCATTATGGGCCTATAGAACTACATATAAGAATCCTATGGGTATGTCTCCGTATAAAATGGTTTATGGAAAAGCTTGTCACTTACCTCTCGAACTAGAACATAAGGCATACTGGGCTATTAAAGAGCTCTACTATGATTTGAAACTTGCCGGTGAGAAGAGGTTATTTGATATTAGCTCACTTGATGAATGGAGAACCCAAGCTTATGAAATGCCAGGTTGTTTAAAGAAAAGGTTAAAAGATGGCATGACAAAAGGATACAAAAGCGTGAGTTTAATGTAGGTGATTATGTGTTACTATACAAATCTTGTTTAAGATTTTTTGCAGGAAACCTTCTCTCCAAATGGGAAGGTCCCTACGTTATCAAGGAGGTCTATCGTTCCGGTGCCATAAAAATCAATAGCTTCGCAGGCACAAATCCAAAGGTGGTAAACGGTCAAAGGATTAAACACTATATTTCAGGTAATCTCATAAATGTTGAAACTAATATTATTGAAACCGTAACCCCGGAGGAATACATAAAGGACACTTTCCAGAACGTTCCAGACTCTGAAAAGGAATAGGTATGTGGTACGGTAAGTAAATCGACTCCAAAACAACTTTTAAGGCAATATTTCTCCGTTTTAGAATATTTAGAAAAATAGAAAAATAAGTAGCAGTCTGGGAGGACACGAGGCCTCCACGAGGGTGGAGGGCGCGCCCTACCCCCCTGGGCGCGCCCCCTACCTCGTGAGCACCTCGTGTGCCCTCCGGACTCTGTTTCCCTGCACGATACGTATTTTGGTCGGTAAAAATTCATTATATATACCCCCGAAGGTTTTGACTCTCGTATCACACAAATATCCTCTATTTTCGTTTCGAGCTGTTCCTGCTGCATATTTGAACAAGATGTCATCCCAAGATTCAGAGGGAGAGAGCTACATAGCTGATTATATTGCAAATCCAAGAGTATATGGGGACGTGGAACACTATGGCTGGACCATGGAAGAAGAAGAAGACTATGATCCGAAGAGGAAGGAGGAGACAAGCTCTGATGAAGAGGACTACCCACTGCCTCAACCTGGTGATATGCATGTGGAGTTCAAGAAGTCAAGCCTCCCTAAGGTCCAATCTATCCCACCACATTTTTTGCAGGACAACAAGGCAACACTATGCAAGAAGATAATGAAACTTGAGCTCGAGAATGAGGATCCGAGGGAGGAAAATTCAGGCGTAAGCTAGAGAAGAAAAGTGCAACGACTCCTACTTCACCACCTCCGAAGATATAATAACATGGGTATGGGCACTCCCCTTGGCAATTACCAAGCTTGGGGGAGGTGCCCTGGTATCGTATCACCATCACAACTCCTATCTTTACCGTTTTTCTTAGTTCGATCTATTTAGTAGTATCTTGATTTAGTAGAATAAAGTCATGGCATGATCTAGTTTTGAGTTTTGCTTTATGATCCTTCTTTGTAATCGAGTCCGTGAGCTATATAATAAAGATTAGTGTTGAGTCAAGGGCTTGAGTATTTTTCCATGATCTTGGGTGATTTCAAGAAAAAGAATAAAAAGAATCAAAGAGTTCATATTGATCTTAGTGAAAGTAATGACTTCACATAGAAAGAGTATGATGATTAAAGGTTGTTGGGAGTTGGCAAATATAGCTTTGGTCATCATTGCAATTAATAGGAAGTAATAAGGAAAGAGAGGTTTCACATATAGATATATTATCATTGACATCTTTTATGATTGGGAGAACTCATTAAAATATGACATGCTAAAGAGTTGATGTTGGACAAGGAAGACAACATAATGAGTTATGTTTTCTTACATCTGAGATAAAGTATGTTGTCATGGATCCTCTAACATGTTGATCTTGCCTTTCCCCCTCATGCTATCCAAATTCTCAGCACCAAGTAGAAATACTACTTGTGCTTCCAAATACCCTTAAACCAGTTTTGCCATGAGAGTCCACCATATCTACCTATGGATTGAGTAAGATCCTTCAAGTAAGTTGTCATCGGTGCAAGCAATAAAAATTGCTCTCTAAATATGCATGACTTATTAGTGCGGAGAAATAAACTTTGTACGAACTTGTTGTGGACGCAATAAAAGCGACGGACTGCATAATAAAGGTTCACATACAAGGGGCAATATAAAGTGACGTTCTTTTGCATTAAGATTTTGTGCATCAACCCTAAATGCGCATGACAACCTCTGCTTCCCTCTGCGAAGGGCCTATCTTTTATTATTATCCTCTACCTTATGCAAGAGTCACGGTGATCTTCACCTTTCCTTTTTCATTTTATCCTTTGGCAAGCTCAGCATGTTGGAAAGAACATGATATATATATCTAATTGGATGTGGGGGAGCATGAATTATTATTGTTGACATTACCCTTGAGGTAAAAGGTTGTGGGGAAAAACTATAAGCCCCTATCTTTCTCTGTGTCCGATTAAAACTCCGTAACCACAAGTATCGCGTGAGTGTTAGCAATTATGAAGGACTAAGTGATAGTTGAGTATGTGGACTAGCTTTTAAGCTCTGACATAGACTCTTTCCGATGTTATGATAAATTGCAATTGCTTCAATGACTGAGATTATAATTGTTGGTGCTCAATAAGGTTTCTGATTCATACTTTGGCTTTGTGAAAAGGTCATCACTTGAACATAAGTAATCATATGACAAAATCTTTATATGTTGCTATTATAAAAATAATCATGATGCCTTCATGTCCGTATTCTATTTTTATCGATGCCTCTACCTCTAAACACGAGGACATATTTATTGTTATCGGCTTTTCGCTTGAGGACAAGCGAGGTCTAAGCTTGGGGGAGTTGATACGTCCATTTTGCATCATGCTTTTATGACAATATTTATTGCATTATGGGCTGTTATTTCACGTCATGTCATAATACTTATGGCTATTCTCTCTTATTTTACAAGGTTTACATGAAGAGGGAGAATGTCGGCAGCTGGATTCTGGGCTGGAAAAGGAGCAAATATTGGAGGCCTATTCTGCGCAACTCCAAAAGTCCTGAAACTCCACGGAATATCTTAAAAGAAATAAAGAAAAATCATCGCCAAAGATGAAGGCCAGGGGGCCCACACCATGCTCACGAGGGTGGGGGGGCGCCCCCCTGGGCGCGCCCCCTACCTCGTGGGCCCCCTGGTGGCTCTCCGACGCCCGTCTTCTCCTATATGAAGTCTTTCGATGAGAAAAAATATACAGCAACCTTTCGGGACGAGACTCTGCTGCCACGAGGCAGAACCTTGGCGGAACCAATCTAGGGCTCCGGCAGAGCTGTTCTGCCGGGGACACTTCCCTCCGGGGGGGAGAAATCATCACCATCGTCATCACCAACGCTCCTCTCATCGGGAGAGGGCAATCTCCATCAACATCTTCACCAGCACCATCTCATCTCCAAACCCTAGTTCATCTCTTGTATCCAATTCTTGTCTCCAAGTCCGGGATTGGTGCTAGTAGGTTGCTAGTAGTATTGATTACTCCTTGTAGTTGATGCTAGTTGGTTTATTTGGTGGAAGATGATATGTTCAGATCCTTTATGCACATTATTACCCCTCGGGTTATGATCATGAATATGCTTTGTGAGTAGTTACGTTTGTTCCTGAGGACAAGGGAGAAGTCTTGCTATTAGTAGTCATGTGAATTTGGTATTCGTTCGATATTTTGATAAGATGTATGTTGTCTAGCCTCTAGTGGTGTTATGTGAACGTCGACTACATAACACTTCACCATTATTTGGGCCTAGAGGAAGGCATTGGGAAGTAATAAGTAGATGATGGGTTGCTAGAGTGACAGAAGCTTAAACCCTAGTTTATGCGTTGCTTCGTAAGGGGTTGATTTGGATCCATATGTTTCATGCTATGGTTAGGTTTACCTTAATACTTTTGTTGTAGTTGCGGATGCTTGCAATAGAGGTTAATCATAAGTGGGATGCTTGTTCAAGTAAGGACAACACCCAAGCACCGGTCCACCCACATATCAAATTATCAAAGTACCGAACGCGAATCATATGAGCGTGATGAAAACTAGCTTGACGATATTCCCATGTGTCCTCGGGAGCCCTTTTCCTATTATAAGAGTTTGTCCAGGCTTGTCCTTTGCTCCAAAAAGGATTGGGCAACCTTGCTGCACTTTATTTACTTTGGTTACTTGTTGCTCGTTACAATTTATCTTATCACAAAACTATCTGTTACCACTTATTTCAGTACTTGCAGAGAATACCTTGCTGAAAATGGCTTATCATTTCCTTCTGCTCCTCATTGGGTTCAACACTCTTACTTATCAAAAGGACTACGATAGATACCCTATACTTGTGGGTCATCACCGGGCTCGTCTTTCCTCATTAAACCTCTGAATAAACTGCTTGACCGGTTTAAACTTAGGATCAATATTAAGAGTGTGCTCAACGAGTTCTCTTGGTACACCCGGCATGTCAGATGGTTTCCATGCAAAAATGTTCCGATTCTCACGGATGAACTCGATGAGCGCGCTTTCCTATTTGGGATCCAAATTAGCACTGATGCTAAACTGCTTGGATGAGTCGCCTGGAACAAAATCGACAAGCTTAGTCTCATCGGCCTACTTAAACTTCATGATCGGCTCATGCTCTGTGGTTGGCTTCTTTAAGGACGTCATGTCCGCTGGGTCAACATTGTCCTTGTAGAATTTTAACTCTTCTGTCGCACAGACCGACTCAGCATAAGCCGCGTCACCCTCTTCACATTCCAGGGCCACCTTGCGGCTCCCGTGCACCGTGATGGTTCCATTATGACCCGACATCTTGATCTGCAAGTACACATAACACGGCCGTGCCATGAATTTGGCGTAAGCCGGCCACCCAAATAGAGCATGATACAGGCTCTTGATCTGAACTACTTCAAACGTCAATTTCTCGGCTCTGGAGTCATATTCATCCCCAAAGGCTACCTCCAATTCGATCTTGCCGACCGGATACGCCGACTTACCGGGTACAACTCCATGGAAAACAGTGTTGGACTTCTTAAGGTTCTTATCAGTTAGCCCCATGCGACGGAAGGTCTCATAATAGAGGATATTGATGCTGCTGCCTCCATCCATGAGCACTTTGGTGAATTTGTATCCACCCACTTGAGGGGCCACCACCAGGGCTAAGTGACCCGGATTGTCAACTCGGGGAGGGTGATCCTCTCTACTCCATATGATAGGCTGCTCAGACCACCTTAAATAACGAGGAATCGCCGGCTCAACCGCGTTCACGGCCCTCTTATGAAGCTTCTGGTCCCGTTTACATAAACTGGTGGTAAACACATGGTATTGCCCACTGTTCAGCTGCTTTGGATTGCTCTGGTATCCACCTTGCTGCTGCTGCTGACTGCCCTGGCCAGATTGTTGGTTATACCCACCCTGGTTTCCATGGGAATTCTGAGAATTGGGATTTGACCCGCCGCCCGGGCCATGAAAACCGCCACCACCTGAGCTGCCCTGGCCATTGTTACCATCAAACATGTTGGAATTTTTTAAAGCTTTCATGATCGTGCAGTCCTTCCACAAATGTGTACCCAGCTTCTCCTTAGTACCGTGTCTTGGACAAGGCTCATTCAACAACTGCTCAAGTGTGGGTCCTGTCCCGCCGGATCGGGGAGGTGGCCTCCCCTTACGCCACTGGTGATTACCCTGTGCACTAGTGTTAGCCACGAAATCTAAACTACCATCAGCCTTACGTTTATTACCTCCTTGATTTGCCGGGTTGTGCTAAGAGCCCTTGCTGTTGCCATTCCTCTTTCCCTTCCCTGCCTTTTCATCATCAGACTCGGGATCCTTGGTACTATCAGAATCAGCATACTTGACCAGATCCGCCATCAGCGTGCCCATATCATTACACTCACGTTTGAACCGCCCCAGCTTCTGTTTCAAAGGTAAGAAACGACAATTTTTCTCCAACATTAAGACTGCGGAGCCAGCATCCATCTTATCAGATGAATGTATTATGGCTTTAACCCGGCGCACCAATGGGTTGTAGACTCGCCCTCCTCTTGCTTGCAATTTGTCAGATCCATGATCGACATGGGCTGCTTGCAAGTGTCTTTGAAGTTCTGGATGAACCGGGCCTTTAACTCCACCCATGAACTAACTGAATTAGGTGGCAAGCCTTTCAACCAAGTGCGTGCAGTTCCATCCAACATCATGGTGAAGTACTTGGCAATTGCAGCGTCAGTAACCTCCAATAGCTCCATAGCCATCTCGTAGCTCTCAATCCATGCCCCGGGCTATAAGTCGGCTGTGTAATTCGGCACCTTCCTAGGTCCCTTAAAATCTTTGTGCAACCGTTCATTTCGTAGAGCCGGCACTAGACATGGGACCCCTCCTGTCCGGGTGGCTACACCTGCCTCGATAGAAGTCATCGGATAAACCGGATACGACTGGTAAGCCGTCAACTGTGCTGCCTGCTCAGCCACCTGTTGAGCCAACCGTTCAGCCTCTTGTCATAGTCTCTCTTGATCTACCAAGTTAAAAGCCTCATTTCGTGTCAGGTTAAGCCAACCTGGCGGGTCATGGCATCTAACATTGCTTGACACGGCCGCTGAATCCATGTGCCTGCTATAACTCGGGCTTCGGCTCGGACGAGGGGTCGAGTGGATCCTGTCTCGGCTGTATGAGTACGCCTCCTACTATGCCAAGGCCGTCTGAAGAAGTTTTCTGACCCGGCGGGTTTCAACCGTCGCTGGAGAGTCGCCATCAATCGGGAGAGCCTCTAATCGTGCCGCTGCTGCTATCATGTTCTCCAACGGGTTAGAATAATGACTCGGGGGTGTTGGTATGTACTGAGGTGGCGCCATGTTCATGCGGGGAGGTCCCATCACTGGTGGCTGAAACGGTGCACCGCCCTCGGGTGTTGCAACATGGTCCGTTCCTGTGCGCGGAGGGAGCCATGGGGGGGTTGCCTGTCTGCGGGGCAAGCCACGGCGGGTTACTGGGCCCTGCTCCTGGCGTGTTAAAAAGATTCCTAGGATCATAAACCGAGGGAAGCCGAGACTGCGTCTTCTGATGCCTTCTCCTCATGACCTCGTTAGCCGCGTTCTGGTCTTGTGTGAGCCGAAAAGCGTGCGCCTGGATCTGCGGAGCCTGAACATCTAGAGCTGCCCGCTCTGCAGTTATCCTGAAATCTTCTGCTGCCAGGTCTTCCTTAGCTTGCACCATATCCAACTTTAACTGTGCCACCTCTACATCATGACGAGCTTGATTCGCCGGGTTGACTATGGCGGTTAACAGAGTGGTCACCTTGTCTGTAAGATCCATTAATATCTGGGACGGCAAACGCACAGGGCCTCCCGCCCTGGCTGGCGCTGACCCGGAGGTTACAACTGCTGCAGTTGTGGAGTCTTGGATGGGTTGTGTGCCATCCATGAAGATCCTGACCCTGCTTGGCGGCTCGAGGCAATCCGGAATACTGCTGCCATCGGAACAGCCCCCAAGCTCGCCATCCCGCAGTTGGTACAACAAATCTGTCTCACTTGTGGACGACTCACCATCGGAGAAGATGGTTGTCTCACCACCAGAGGCATATCCTTCATAAGGTCCTCCATGGATGCATCCCATGAAAGCATGTTTCACTGCCGGCAGAGCCCGGGCGGGTCTCGCACGCTGATCCGTCTCGACGGGGTCGGTGCAGATGTCCGGCTCAGGGCCGGGCTCGCCGATCTTGCCGATGAAGACGTGGATTCCACCGAAGGGAACCCGGTACCCGTACTCAATTGAGCCGGCATCAGGGCCCTAGCCTGCGTCATCGATGTAGAGCTTGCCGCGACGACTCTTGGTCATCCGGCCCACATCGTATCCCTTGAGCCCTTCGAAGCTGCCCTTCAAGAACTCAAATCCACCGTGCGCTGGCCCCACGGTGGGCGCCAACTGTCATGGACTTGTCACGATGGATGTCGTAGTGAAAGGACTTAGTCGTGGAGCCATCACAACTAGGAAGCTTGAAGGGGTTGATCGGGACAAGAGACACGGGAGTTTTATACTAGTTCGGCCCCTTACGATGAAGGTAAAAGCCTAGGTCTAGTTGTGATTGGATTACTTATGTCTCAATAACCAGGGAGCAAATCGCTTGACCTAGCTCTCGAGTTGTTATTCCTTGCCCTGAACCACCGCCAGGTCATCCCTTTATATACTGAGGTCGATGCCCAGCGGCTCTACAGAGTCCCGGTCGGCTTATAAACAATATCCAGCTTGGTCTCTTAATATTTCTTGCCTTACAGTACAAGTTACATGATTAAGGCGGTTTATCACTATGGGCCTTAAGTCACCTCTGGGCCTTGGGTCCTTACTAAGCCGCCGTCTTCAACCTTGAGCCTTGGGCTTCAGGAATGCTTATAGGTATAACCTGGCCCCTCCTGGCAGGTCATACCTAATAGTTATATCCCCAACACCAGAGATGTCATCGAGCTATGCAGGAGGAAGAAGAGCTTGACACCCTCAAGAATTTGAATGATATTTTTTTAAGTATGGATGTATTTGTAAGGACCTTTGATGATTAATACATGACCCGCAAAAAAGAGATGATTAATATATTTTTTTAGACAAAGAATTTTTTTTATGATGATGATTAATACATCTTTTGAGAGAATCTCGCCACTTTATTGAATAGCAATGTTCATAGGTACATGACTTGGGTTATGGGGACTACCTAGCCAAACATGTCGACCTAAACCTAGCTTACAAACCTGCTTGGCAAGATTGCGAGCCTCGAAGTTATGATTCCTAGACTCATGCACAAAATTACATAAAAGGAAATTGTCTCTACGATCTTTTATTTCATGGATGATTGCTAAGTGCTGACCTCCAGTACCAAATTTAGTATCTTTAATGACACTCTAGCAGTCCGACGCCAACATCATCCTCTGGATATTAAGATCATCTGCTAGGGCCAAGCCTTTGCTGCATGCAAAATTTTACAACATCACTGGATCAATAACTCGCCAGTACATCATGACCGATGATCCCATGAACGCCTAGTATGGTCACGGCAAACTGCTGCCACCATCCTACCTCACTTGTATCGTTCCACAGCTCCATCAACGTTAATCTTCGTCAAGTTGTGATACGGGGCTAACCCGGTGTAGGCCGATCTTTCACGTTTGGAGTGGGATCCCTCGAAGAACACGATGAACACGGGCAGAACGGGGAGAAATCACAAGGGGAAACACTCAAGAACATGTCCAATCACACATCCACTAGACAATCAAACACACAAGATCACAAGGTACATGAACAACAAAGGGAAAGATACAAGGTAAGGTTCATCTCCAAGAGGAGGTCTTGATGATATCCTAGGCGGATCTTCCCACGAGGGGGTCTTGATGATATCCCGCGGGATCTTCTCACATGGAGGTCTTGAACTCCATGGGAGTGGTAGTCTCTCTCTCTCAAGATTAGAGGTAGGAGCAAAGCTCACCTAAGAATGAGCTATCATATTTTCTAACCCTAACTAGAGGAAGGGGATGGAGTATATATAGGCTAGCCCACGAAGGGGTAAGTGAGGAGGGGATACATGGGCCTCAGGCCCGTCTTTGCGCGCAGGCAGGCGCCGGATGTCCGGGCTGGGGCCTGGATGTCTGGGCTCTCGTGAGATGCCGGATGTCTGGCTCGAAGTGACCAAGCTACTGGATAGGGGCGCCAGATTTCCGGGGGAGAGCGCTGGATGTCCGGTGGTTGCACTACAAAAAAAATACACTTCCGTGATGATACGTGTTTGTCACAATAGGTCGCGTTTTTTGTCATGCATGTACATCCATGACGATTTTCTGACAGAATCAAGATAGTCATACCTGTGCTGTCGTAGAAGTGTTCCATGACATTACCAAAATTATCATCACGGAAGTGTCCACTTCCGTGAAGATAAATCACGTGTCACAGAAGTGCTTTCGTCAAGGGTGACCGACACGCGGCATCCACCGTAACGGAACGCCGTTAAGCTATTGGGTTGGGTTTTGGATCCGATAACCCATTAACAGCATCGACCAATGGGGATTTTCCACGTGTAAAATCATCATTGGCTAGAGGAAACACGTGTCGGCTCATCATTGGGACAGATGTCATCCACTCACTGGACAGAAGGCGCCTATGATATGTCGACACGTGGCACGACCCAACAATGGCCCATTCGTGGAAAAGGCCAGCCCGTTTGACTTGGTCAAAAGCTGGCAGCCCGGCTCATGGAAAGCCTGTTAACGACATGTTAGCATATAGCCCATTTACAGCCCGCTAACCCAAGGCCCATCACGCCCTATGCGAATTAGGCCCAGTAACGTCATCTGGGCCATCCAATATGATTCCAGCCCGTTTTCACTTCTGGCCCATGACGTCTTTCGTCCCATATGAGGCCCTTTGTAACTCTTGGCCCATTAGCGGCCCGTGCTGAAACTGGCCCGTAATGAACAATGTATTACTTTACACCCATTAACGGCCCGCGGTGAAACTGGCCCGAAATGAACAGTGTAACACTTTATACTCATTAACGTGCGGTTATTCCGTTGGGCCGTTTCCAGCCCAAGTTAACTTTTGGCCTTTTAAGGGCCCATTTATTCTTGGGCTCATTTGCAGCATTCGGTTACTTACGGCCCGTTACTGTCATTTTCTGCTTGTGGCCCAAAAACAGCCCGTCGTTACAGTCGGCCCGTTTGTGGTCGGTTAGTCTGTTGGGCCATTTTCATAGCATCACCAAATACGACCTATTAACGGCCCATTATGGTCAGCCCATAAAACGTACGGTTTCCATTATAGGCCCGTATACGGCCCATTAAAGGCCCGTACGAGACCCATAAATGAGTCGGCGGCCCATGGATCCTATGTGACGTAGAAGGCCCATGGATCCTGCGAGACGCAGAAGGCCCATGGATCCTGCGAGATGTAGAAGGCCCATGGATCCCGCGAGACGTAGAAGGCCATGGATCCTACGGCCCGTGAAGGGCCATGGTCGGGCGAGTTGGCCCCCGTTTGAATGATATAGCATATTCAAAGAATTATCCTACTCAATACTATCACCTCTAAAAAGCATATGCTATACAACAAAGAGATCAAGGCATAGAAAGGTAGAATAATCCTACACTATACAATAAAGAAATTACAGCCGATTATACCCACTGGGCATTATGGTTCGGCACAGGTGATAATAAAGCATACACAAATAGCAAATTACATACACTAGGCAAATACAGCTCATACATCATGGACGCGCATCAACTTAACTCCATTTGAACTATAATCTCTTCAGAAAATAGGATTGCCAGATTCAGATAGCACAAATTTCAGTATGCAAAATCTCCAATTCCTTCATGGTTACCTCGGTGTCTTGTTTCATTTTTTTGACTCCTGCATCTAATACCTGCATGTCCAGTCTCAACTTGTTGATTATACGTTGACAATCATGTACACGTTGTCTTGCCACCTCTAGTTGATGCTCGAGAACATCAGCACATTCCAATTCCAATCCATAATCATTCGGTAACGGCCATGCCGCACTGCTCGCAGATTTTTGTGTTGATGTCACTTCATCCTGAAATGTTTTTGTAAGTACACATGACTAGGGAAAAAATATAGTTACAACAGTGAAGCAAACAAGACACTATTTTGTACTACATGGCAAAACAGGACTAACAATAATGTTACACGTCACTTTCACAAAAAAATGTTACAGGTCATGAAGCATAAGCAGGTGATATTTCAAAAATTATAAAAAAGATAGTCTCTGCAGCCTGCATACAGAAATCCCTCTTAGCTCACCAGAAGAGCATGATGTTGGGGCCCAATCGAAAACACAGATAAGTTACAAATTTAGACAGCACGTTGCGTATAAGTAAGCAAGAAGCTGGCCATTCTGTACCTCAATTAAAGTCTTAGTGAGCATAATGAACAACAGAGGGTTTCATACAAACATACTACAACAGGCAAAACTATGCAATCATTAGCGTAGTATAAACTAGATTGTGAGCCTCATGCAATAATAGTTGGTTAATAGACTTCAAAGCTTCAGGCACACTTCGGCAGAGTAATTAAATGGTAATGCCTTTAATTATGTCAACTAATAGTGATACAATTACCGAACATGAGGCATAATTATTTGGGCATCTCATTAAGTGAGGACAAATAGAGCAATTGAAAAGAGAAAATTAACTATGCCTGAAACAAACAAGGAATTGAACTGTTGAGTTCCATACAGTGACTTACCTTAGCAGGTTGAAGAGGCTCAGCGCAGCTCCTACTTCTCTTGCAAGGCTCCTTCCTAACATTTTGTACTTGGAAATCCTCAATCTTGTCTTCATTGCACCCCCTCTGCAAGGTGACACAAACTAGTTACTCGTCTACATGGAAGATAAATATGCATACTTTCCAGTCTGTGAACACAAAAGGATGAGATTATAACAAAACAACACCACATAATGAAACATGCCGCATCTCTTGCACCAATGAAATGAGCATTTACTATGTCTGCACTATGTAAAAAATAGGCATACCTTCGAATTGGATCTCCAGGTACTCTTGGAGAGCCTACTATAGTGTACAGCCAAACCTTTATTTTACCTATGAGTTAGACAAGGCCCCACTATAGCAGCCCTTAGTGTTTAAATCGTTGACAAGCTCTGTTAGGGTGTTAGGTCAAGAACATCAAGTAATCAAAGCAAACAGTCCTAGTACGGCTGGCTGATGCAAACAAGCAAAAGAACAGATGTGTGAGCAAATCTTACATATCAAGAAAAGAAGCAAAGAAGGAGGCTTAAAGACCATCACTTGACTGACCAGATTTAAGGGGCATTTAAACATCATGTGCAACGTATGAACTAACATAAACATTGCATATTCCAGATTCTACAATGGAATGCACATGTATTAGGTTATGCCATGTATGATGATGCCTAAATGTACAGATAGCAGGCATGAGTGATTCATCATTGCACGCACAATTGAATTGCAGGTTAAGGGCCAGTTCGATTCCGCCTTTTCAGGGAATATTGTCAAAATAAGCCATAAAAGATGTAAAGAAGTCATTTTTGAGTTATGGGCTTGGTCTTAACTAATTTCGCTTTGGAGGGGGGTGTTTCGGGTAGAACCTCACTAAAAATTAAAGGGAAGGGGAATAGTGAAATGACTCTGTTGTCTTCCTATATTACACTCAAAATGCAACTGCTGACGCCCGTGTCACACCTGACCCTCAAGTAAAAACAAACACGCAAGCATTCATTGCCCTGCCCGCTTGCATCTCCTCTCCCCTTTCCCTCTACCTCTATCCCATGCCTGCAGCACTAGGGTTCCTCCAGCGAGCCATCGCCACTGGTCCCATCTGGCCTGGTCCTCGACAATGCTATGTCTAGCTAGGCTACATGGTCAGCGGATAGGGGCAAATCTCCCTGGCTGCTCCTCCCTCTGGCGCCGCCCCTCATTCTCATGATCTCCAACAGCTGCTCCACTGTGGTTCGTCCAACGCACTACTCCGGCGGGTGCTGCACAACTACGGCTGATGCCACACTGCAGCAGAAGGCACCTTGTTCCCCCTGCCCTCCTCCCAGGCCATGGCCTTGAGGTGCTGTTGAAGGATGAGCTCATCCAACAAGGTGAGGATCTCATCCAATTTTTTGCCAAATTTTTCATTCTGATCCACTATACGATGAATTGCTATGAGCTGCTTCTGCTGCTGCTATATGATGCATTGCTATAAGCTGCTCCTGCTGCTGCTATATGATGAATTGCTATGAGCTACTGCTGCTGCATGACGAGTTGCTACGAGCTGCTGCTGCTATATGATGAATTGCTATGAGTTGCTGCTGCTGCTGCTATATGATGAGTTGCTACAAGCTGCTCCTGCTGCTGCTATATGATGAATTGCTATGAGTTGCTCCTGCTGCTGCTATATTATGAATTGCTATGAGCTGCTCCTGTTGCTGCTATATGATGAATTGCTATGAGCTCCTCCTGCTACTGCTATATGATGAATTGCTATGAGCTGCTGTTGGTATATGATGAATTGCAGACTACTGCTGCTGTATGATGAGTTGCTATGAGCTGCTGCTGCTATATGATGCTTTCAGGTGGTGCTGCTATATGATAATAACCAGCCACTTGGACCATCGAATTTCAATAAATAATTGTTCTTCATTTAAATGTGGGTCATGCCTTCTTCGTTTAAATTAGGCAATGGGATCTCTATGGAAAACATTAACCAAAGTAGATTGTGCCAAGTAGATGGTACCTTTGTATTTGCATTTTGAGCAAATAGTGATGGTCTGTTTTCCTATCATATTAATTACTGCACTGGGTTCAATTTGTGATGTTTGCAAGTCAAATTAATTTCCATATGGGCAGCAAAATGAGAAATATATAATGCAATCTAGACTTTCCACTGATCATACCAAAGATAAGCTGAAAACACAATGAAAAGAACTGGTTGGCGTATTACATGGAGCTTATATTCACAGGTGCTTATTTTCTTAGGATAACTCATAATAACTGTCCCTAAGAAACTTGGCTAATAGAACTGGCATACAAATAACATGTCACGATGATTGCAATGGAGGAGTGACGTACCATAGCACACTGTATAGGCTCACCGCTGCCTCTCCTTTTTTGCGATGTTCCATGAAATTGCCACATACATCTTGTACTTTTTCATTGTGTAACCCTATCTGCAAGTTGACATGGCTAATTTCAGACATCTCTACATGATACTACATTGCATATCCCTTGCCCATATTTAAACCACCAATTAACGATTGTGTGCGTACCATAAACTAGCCATGACTCTATATGCTGGACTAGCAGGCACTCTAAGGGAGCCTAATGTAGTGCATTGGAATTACTACATGCCACCTACGATTTTGTGTAATGTACTGCCCCTGTTCCTAAATATATGTATTTGTAGAGATTCCAGTATGGACCACATACAGATGTATATAGATGCATTTTCGAGTGTACATTCACTCATTTTGCTCCCTATGTAGCCTATAGTGGAATCACTAAAAGATTTATATTTAGGAACAGAGGTACGAGGTAGTATCATGTATGACATCTACATATCTAATTTAGCAGCCAGTAATAGAAATCATTGTCTGCACAAAGGGATTACTGGTCGAAAATCCTAGCAAAGCACGCTGGCAGGCACAGAACAATACAAGAGAGAGAGACACGCTTACAAGATCATAGCAATGCCTCAGTCCAGGATCTTGGTTGGCCAAGGTGTTAGATCCAGAAGAAACATCGTCCTTGTAGTTTTTGCCAGCTGCATAACAAGTAACAATGACCGGTTAGTATATTTGAAGTGCATCGGGCAGGTGATGCTGGACGGGTTTAAAGGTGACAAGTACCTAGGCCATGGTGGGTGCTTGGCATCTCTCCAGACTGTGGGAATCAGGTTAGAAACATCGAGGGTGATGACACTGCGCTGGCTGTCGGGGTCCGGTAAGGAGATCTAGAACCGTCGAGTAGGGTGTTTGTGGAGCGGCTCCGGTAGGGTGGACTACGGTGTGGGCAAAGCGGATCTGTGGCCGTGGACGAGGGCGTAGGTGAAGCTGCTCCGGTGGTTGGGTTAAGGATGGTGTCGATGACGTGGATTAGCGGCCATGGACGGGGCGACATAAGCTGCTCCGGTGGTTGGGTTAAGGATGGTGTCAACGATGCGGATCTGCGGCCATGGACGGGGCATCAGAAGCTGCTCCGGTGGTTGGGTTAAGGGTGGTGTCGACGATGCGGATCTGCGGCCGTGGAAGGGGCGTCAGAAGCTGCTCCGGTAGGTTGGATGAGGGTGCGAGGAAGCGGATCTAAGGCCGTGGACTTGTGAGTTGGCAAAGCGACCCCGGTAGGGTTGAGAATGGTATAGGCGAAGCTACTCCGGTAGGGTTGACGATGGTGTCGGCGAAGCGGCTCCGGTAGGGTTGAGGAAGGTGTCGGCGAAGCGGCTCCGGTAGGGTTGAGGAAGGTGTCGGCGAAGAGGATCAGAGGCTGTCGACGGGGGCATCGGTGGGGCGGCTCCGGGGGGTGTGGATGAAGCGTCTCTGGTGGGGAGTACGAATGAGCCGCTACAGATGTGCGGCGGTTGACGAGAGTACCGGCGAAGCAGATCCGGTGCCGTGGACAAGGCCGGCACTGAATGGGCTGTGGTATAGTGGTGGATGAGCAGTCTACTTGTTTCTAGGGGAGGTGGGAGGGGTAGATGCGGCCGCAAAAGCAGATCCGGCAAGGTGGACACCGCCGACAGTGACTGGGCTATGGTACGCCGGTGGATGAGCAGTCTAGGGTTTCGAGAGGGGGGAGAAAGGGCGATGAAGTACGGACGGCGTGATGTAAGATGCTCTGGTGCTGTGGAGTTAGTCCTTTTTGCGGGAGAGGGAGAGGAAATGGGGGTGCCATGTAGTCGGGGCAACCGGAAGTTACCAAAGCATCCCCGATCTATCATGTAGATGAGGGTGGTATTGTAACTATTGGTCTCCATGCACCAAGGACAAAAAGGGGATTTCGCATGCTAAAGACCAAGGTGGCGGAAATTTTAGAAGGAGGCGTGAGATTTTGCCGCCTGCTGGATCATTCGTATCCAGTTTCAACTAATTTTTGACTGTGCTAGCAGGAAGGTCATGCTAGACTGTGTACACGGGGCACGCGTCAGCAGTTAATAACTGGTGTGAAGTCCACCCCAGAAAAAAAGACAATAACTCAGGATGATGCGCCGATAACTTGGACGTTCAGACGGGCGTGGCCAATCGTACGAGTGTAGTGGCGCGTTCTAAAAAAAAGGATCAAACGCTCAGCCTATGTATTTCTCGTGTAAATAGATAATTTAGTGCCATTGGTTATTTACTTTAAAGATAATGCATTGACGTGTTAGTGTCGAGGCGCACAAAAAGAAATGGATATTGTAGTTAGCTACTTAAAAGTGTTATCTCATATGATTACATAGCCTCCATTTCATAAATTGCGTACCCATTGAATTCATATATGAATATTACATATATTACTTCAAAATAGAAACTTCAATCATCCAAGACTAATGAATTTCAATGCAAGAGTAACAATGGTGCATGTGCATGATACCTACATTGGTTGTTTGAAGAAACATCACTGTAACTTTGGCATGCACAACTAAAAAGGTTTATTTAAATTGAAAAAAATGTGATATGTGAGTGTCCAATCTTTACAACATTGAATCGATATTGTACCTTTGGCCACGATACGAAGTAGATATTGACTTATGTTCAAGCGATGCACGTCCACAATTGCTAGATAGTGATACATGAATGAATTGCAATCTCTCTCACACGCATACATATCTCATTTCCCTGTGGGCATCGGAATCACACACGCGCACTTCGTGTATTTCTCTCCTTCCGTCAGGGTTAAATTCGTCTTTCTACCCCGTCCTACAAGTCTATCACAGAGAAACACACACGCTCTCTATGTCTAACACGCCGACCCCTTTAGTTCCGCTGATAACCCACAAGTATAGGGGATCGCAACAGTTTTCGACGGTAGAGTATTCAACCCAAATTTGTTGATTTGACACAAGGGGAGCCAAAGAATATTCTCAAGTATTAGCAGCTGAGTTGTCAATTCAACCACACCTGGAAACTTAATATCTGCAGCAAAGTGTTTAGTAGCAAAGTAATATGATAGTGGTGGTAACGGTAACAAAAGTAAAGACAGGAAAAGTAATGTTTTTGGTATTTTGTAGTGATTGTAGCAGTAGCAACAGAAAAGTAAATAAGCGAGAACCAGTATATGGAAAACTCGTAGGCACCAGATCAGTGATGGATAATTATGCCGGATGCGGTTCGTCATGTAACAGTCATAACATAGGGTGACACAGAACTAGCTCCAGTTCATCAATGTAATGTAGGCATGTATTCCGTAAATAGTCGTATGTGCTTATGGAAAAGAACTTGCATGACATCTTTTGTCCTACCCTCCCATGGCAGCGGGGTCCTATTGGAAACTAAGGGATATTAAGGCCTCCTTTTAATAGAGAACTGGAACCAAGCATTAGCACATAGTGAATACATGAACTCCTCAAACTATGGTCATCACCAGGAGTGGTCCCGATTATTGTCACTTCGGGGTTGCTGGATCATAACACATAGTAGGTGATTATAGACTTGCAAGATAGGATCAAGAACACACATATATTCATGAAAACATAATAGGTTCAGATCTGAAATCATGGCACTCGGGCCCTAGTGACAAGCATTAAGCATAGCAAAGTCGTAGCAACATCAATCTCTGAACATAATGGATACTAGGGATCAAATCCTAACAAAACTAACTCGATTACATGATAAATCTCATCCAACCCATCACCGTCCAGCAAGCCTACGATGCAATTACTCATGCACGGCGGTGAGCATCATGAAATTGGTGATGGAGGATGGTTGATGATGACGACGGTGATGAATCCCCCTCTCCGGAGCCCCGAACGGACTCCAGATCAGCCCTCCCGATAGAGATTAGGGCTTGGCGGCGGTTCCGTATCATAAAACGCGATGAAACTTTCTCTTTGATTTTTTTCTCCCTGAAAGCCAATATATGGAGTTGGAGTTGGCGTCGGAGGGCCACCAGGGGGCCCACGATGTAGGGGGGCGCGCCCATGGGGGGAGGGGCACGCCCCCCACCCTCATGGATAGGGTGTGGGCCCCCCGGTCTTCATCTTTGGCGAGGATTTTTTATTATTTATTCTAAGATATTCCGTGGAGTTTCAGGTCATTCCGAGAACTTTTGTTTTCTGCACATAAAACAACACCATGGCAATTCTGCTGAAAACAGCGTCAATCCGGGTTAGTTCCATTGTCAGGACCCCGACTCAATGCCACATCGATCTAGCATGTAACACCTCATATCACTTTGCGGCCTCACGCACGGTATTTCCACGGGTGTCGCATTACCTTTGCCCGGGACCGTTTGCGCCTTTTGGCACACGTATAAGACAGTGTCGCTAGCATCCATATGATAAGGAGCCCGGGCTGACATGGCTAGTCGTAAACCCAAAGTGGCACAAACTTATAGGGACAGGCATCCATGACCCAACATCGAACGTGTCGGTCATCAGCGAGTGAATCCAGGCTGTAGCACTGGGCTAGCAGGACTCCGGTGAACCGGGCTGTAGCGGGCTAACAGGACTCCGGTATTCATCGCGTGACATTTCCCCGAAGGGACAGACACAGGAACGAAGAAGGACACATGCCGGCCAGCCTAAGTGTTCTGGAGCAGCAGCAAGCTACCATGGCTCAGTGGAAACACTAGGAGACATTTCCCGGTAAGAGAGGCTACTAAGGATAAACAACTAGATAGCCAGATCCCACACATACCAAGCATTTCAATAACATACACACAATATGCTCGATATGTGCAAATACAACATGGCATCACAACATGACTCTACGACACAAGTAAATATTCAATAGGCTCTGAGGAGCGAGATATTACAAACATGGGTCTTATGACCCAACAATCAGAGCATACAAGTCAAAGCACATGCGGAAGCTTAACATGTCTGAGTACAGACATCTATAAATGAAAAAGGCTGAGAAGCCTGACTATCTACCAATCCTGCCGAGGCACAAGATCGTAGCTGAGGTAACAAGCTAAACGTCGAAGACCACGTGGAATTACTAGTGAGACTGAAGTCTCTCTGCAAAAACATAAAATAGGCAAACGTGAGTACAAATGTACCCAGCAAGACTTACATCAGAACTATCTACATATGCATCATTATCAACAAAGGGGTGGTGGGGTTTAACTGCAGCAAGCCAGCTTTGACTCGGTGGCTATCCTAAACTACGTCTGCAAGCGACTCTTTTGAGGTGGCGCACACGAGTCCACATATTCACCATATCAATACACCACTATGGATCCACTCCCGTCTCCCTACGAGAACACCATCCATAGCACTCACGCTTATCTTGCGTATTTTAGAGTATCCACTTTCACTTGTCTATGAACTGATATAAGCAACCCAGAAGTCCTTTTCCGCGGACACGGCTATTCGAATAGATCATATTAACCCTGCAGGGGTGTACTTCTTCACACACGCTCTCACCACTTACCGCCGTTTACACGACATGTACTCGGCAACCTTCAAGCGGAAGCCCAACGTGGGTGTCGGCCACGGCCTACCTAAACACTCGAGTCTCTAGTCCAGGTTTATCGCCTATTCGGGTTCCATCCATGAGGAGATCCGGCCGGAGTTTCGCTCACAGCCCCAAACGATGTGAACAGGGTTCCGTGACACCAAACGGGCGCCCGGTATACCCGGCCACGTGCCTACCGCATCACAGCCCACCCCTCCGGTCAGCGCTGCCCACGGCCTCCAGCATACTACAAACACCAGAAACTACTTGCAACTCCTGGACAGAGGACAAGGGTGATCAAGAAGCCGAGAGGGTCCATTGGTTTCGGGCCCAATGCGTGGTAGTAGCTGAATCATGGATCACAAACACAGAACTCAGTTCCTGAGGACGGCTGCAATGAGACAACCCACCATGTACTCCTACATGGCCTCTCACCGCTACCTTTACCAAATCGTGTTCACACACTTAGCTCACACACAGTAGGACATGTTCACACGCCTCTGATTCATCCCCGATGAATCAGACCTGACTCAACTCTAGCAGTAGCAGGCATGACAAACAAGCATGAATGAGTAGGCACATCAGGGCTCAAACAACTCCTACTCATGCTAGTGGGTTTCATCTATTTACTGTGGCAATGACAGGTCATGCAAAGGATAAAGGGTTCAGCTACCGCAGCAAGTATCAAATATGTCGTTGTTGTCCTAATGCAGTAAAAGAGAGCAGGAGCGAGAGAGTGGGATTTTATCGGAATGAACAAGGGGGTTTGCTTGCCTGTCACTTCTGAAGATAACATTGAGTCTTCATCAGTGTCAACGATCACAACATCGGAACATCGTCTACCGGGAGGGAACAGATACCGGCAACAAAGAAGAACACAATCAATGCAATGCACAAAATGATGCATGCTATGACATGGCAATATGAATGTGTTTTGAGCTAATGCAACTAGCAATAGATTAAATGAAGTTGGTTTGAATACAAGATTCAAATTCAAACTCCATATGTGATTATTCAAATGCCATTTAATTGATTTGTGCTAAACAGCAGCTATAAGTTGTTCTAACATGCATGAAAATGGTACATATGGATTCCTTGAATTTTTCTGATAATTTTTCATATATAAATTATTTAATTTGGAGCTACGGTTGAATTTCTATGATTTTTAGAAGTTTTTACAATCTCCTGGAATTTCCTGAATAATATAAATCCAGAAATGAATGATGGCGTCAGCACCACGTCACGGTGACGTCAGCAGGGTCAACTGGGCTGGCTCGGGTCAAACCTGACGTGTGGGGGCCACACGTCAGTGACACAGGACCTAATCCCGGTCAAACCCAGCGCTGACTGGGGTTTGACCAGGGGTGGGGCCCACTGTCAGTGTCAGCAAGGGGGGGGGGGTAATTAGTTTAACTAATTCGATTAGTGCTAATCCTAATTAGCTAACAGGGCTGGGCCCACCTGTCATTGAGTCAGGGGCGTCTAACTGGGGTCAAACTTGCCGGACTTGGTCCACGGCTCGTCGCCGGTGAAGCCCGAGACGGCGGAGGGGGTCGGAATTCCTCCTCCGGCGACCAAATGGCCGGCGGAGGGCAGCTACGTGACGCTGAAGATCCCGCGCGTCGAGTGGTGCGGTCAGTTATGCCGGGGGCGACCTATATCGACGGCGGCGAGCTCAAAGGCGGCGGCCGGAGTTCGGGCCAGCACGACGCGGTGGCTGCAGCGCGTTAGCCGGAGAGCAGAGGAGCGCGTCGGGACCCTGGGGACCTGGAGAGCACGCGGGAGCTACTGGAGCGAGCGGAAGAGCTCCGGGGCGCGAGGTTCGCCGGCCATGGCGATGGCCGGAGCTTGGTGCTTGCGGGGACAACAGCTATGGCACGAGAACGAGCAGGGGGTCAGAGGGGAAACAGAGAGGAGCTCACGGGGGTTGCGACGGTGGCCTCGGGGAGCTCGGGGAGGCGTCAGAGAGGGCGCACGGTCGCCGGCGATCTCGGCGGCCGAAGCTTGAAGAAGAGGTCGGGGAAGCCGCTACAGGGCGCGTCCGCTCGTGTGGCTTGGCGGGGACGTTGTAGAGGTCAGCGGCGGAGCTTCTGGAACTGGCGGAGGGGCGAGGGAGGGCTGGTGGCTGCGGCTATGGCGAACGGCGGCGACGGCTGCGCTCGGGGATCACAGGGAAGAGAGGGAAAGAGAGAGCCAGAGGAGGGGGAGCGGTCCAGAGGGAGAGGAAAGTGAAAGGGGGGGTCGAGGAGGCGCGTGGCGTCTCCGGGGCGTCGAGGAGGAAGCAGGAGGTGGCCAGGGGAAGCAGGAGGTGGCCGAGGCCTCTCGGGCGCGCGCCACGCCTCGCCTCTGTTCGTCCTCCTGGCAGAGGAGGAAGATGACAAGGGGGAGGAGGTGGGCTGGGCCGGCCAGATGGAGCTGGGCCAGGTAAGTGGCGCCAGGTAAGTGGCCCAGGTGGCCTTCTCTCCCTCTCTCTGTTTTTCCTATTTCTGTTCTGTTTTATTTAATTGGCACTGAATTTTAATTCAAACAGAATTTGAAAACAGTGCCAAAACTCCCCTGGATATTTTTAAGTCACTTAATGGACTTCTCCACACATAACAAAAATATCTCAGGTCATTTGAAAATATATTCATTATATATTATGAATATAACTCCAAATTCAAATAAAATATTGATTTAAAATCAGAGCCCAATAATTCCTTAGAAATGTCCCAAAATTTTGGTTTGATTTATAACTCTTGCCAAAATTGTCAGAGCTATTTCTAGGGCATTTTGGATTTACTGATTGCAATTTTAGGGTTTCTTGCCCCTCTTTATTAGAGTTTTTGAGGCTTCCAAAATTCCTCAGTTCAAGTTTCAGAAATTTAAATATGATGCCTGGATGAAGATGCAACTATTTACAAACAATATTCTAGGGCTGTGACATCCATTCAAATCATATAAGTTAGAGTCCAAAACAAGGGCAAAAGTGTTTGGAAAAGTAGATACGATGGAGACGTATCAACTCCCCCAAGCTTAAACCCTTGCTTGTCCTCAAGCAATTCAGTTGACAAACTGAAAGAGAAAAAGAAAAACTTTTACAAACTCTGTTTGCTCTTGTTGTAAAAATGAAAAGCTAGTATTCAAGTTTCAGCAATTATTATGAACTAACCATACTCACAATAACACGTAGGTCTCACATTACTCATATCAATAGCATAATCAGCTAGTGAGCCATAATAATAAAACTTGGATGACAACACTTTCTCAAAATAACCATAACATGATATAACAAAATGGTATCTCGCTAGCCCTTTCTGAGACCGCAAAACATAAATGCAGAGCACCTTTAAAGATCAAGGACTGACTAGACATTGTAATTCATGGTAAAAGAGATCCAGTCAAGTCATACCCAATATAAACCAATCATAATGAATGCAAACGACAGTGTGCTCTCCAGTGGGTGCTTTTTAATAAGAAGGGTGATGACTCAACATAAAAGTAAATGTATAGGCCCTTCGTAGAGGGAAGCAGGGATTTGTAGAGGTGCCAGAGCTCGATTTTGAAATAGAGATAAATTATATTTTGAGCAGCATACTTTCATTGTCAACATAACAACTAAAAGACGATGATATCTTCCATGCTAAACAGATTATAGGCGGTTCCCAAATAGAATGATAAAGTTTATACTCCCCTTCCTCCACAAGCATCAATCCATGGCTTGCTCGAAACAACGAGTGCCTCCAACATTCAACGGGTCCCAAGGGGAGTTTTGTTTGCAGTTATTTTGATTTAGTTTGCACGAAGCATGGGACTGGGCATCCTGGATACCAGCCTTTTTCTCGTGAATGAGGAGCGGAGTCCACTCCTCTTGAGAATAACCCGCCTAACACGGAAGATAAGGGCAGTTCTAATTGACATATGAGCTATTCGAGCATGCAAAACAGAATGTTTATTTAAAGGTTTAGAGTTTGGCACATACAAATTTACTTGGAACGGCAGGTAAATACCGCATATAGGTAGGTATAGTGGACTCATATGGAATAACTTTAGGGTTTAAGGAGTTTGGATGCACAAGCAGTATTCCCGCTTAGTACAAGTGAAGGCTAGCAAAAGACTGGGAAGCGACCAAATGAGAGAGCGACAACAGTCGTAAACATGCATTAAAATTAATTCACACCGAGTACAAGCATGAGTAGGATATAATCCACCATGAACATAAATATCATGAAGGCTATGTTGATTGGATTCAACTATATGCATGAACATGTGCCAAGTCAAGTCACTCAATGCATTTAAAGGAGGATACCATCCCATCATACCACATCATAATCATCCTAATAGCATGTTGGCAGGCAAGGTAAACCATTATAACTCATAGCTAATCAAGCATGGCACAAGCGACTATAATCTCTAAATGTCATTGCAAATATGTTTACTTTATAATAGTTGAATCAAGAACGATGAATCATCATATTTACAAAAACAAGAGAGGTCGAGTTCATACCAGCTTTTCTCTTCCCAATAAGTCCATCATATATCATCATTATTTCCTTTCACTTGCACGACCGAACGGTGTGTATAATGATAAGAGTGCACGTGCATTGGACTAAGCTGGAATCTGCAAGCATTCAACTCAAGAGAGAAGACAAGTAATATGGGCTCTAGGTTTAAATAATCAATCATGCATATAAGAGCCACTAAGCATTTTCAATATGGTCTTCTCGACCCCCAAAGAAAGGAAAAGAAATAAAAACTATTTACACGGGAAACTCCCAACAAGTAAAAGAAGAACGGGAAATATTTTTGGGTTTTCTTTTTAATTATTACTACTACAACAAGAAAAATAAACTATTACTAATTTTTTTGGTTTTTCTAAGGTTTATTAAACACACAAGAAGAAAGCAGGAAAAAGAAAATAAACTAGCATGGATATTATAGTGAAAGAGTATGAGCATCGACATCTAGCAATGAGTGTGTGTGAACATGAATGTAATGTCGGTGGGAAATACGTACTCCCCCAAGCTTAGGCTTTTGGCCTAAGTTGGTCTATTGCCAGGGATGGCCTGGCGGATATCCATAGGTGTTGTTGGGGTCGTAGTGTGATGAAGAAGACTCTGACTGCCACTGGCTGGCAGCCTCCTGTGGATCCCAAGAATAAACAGATAGTCATGGAGGCTCATCTTGTGGCTCCGGGGCTGGTGCAGGGTTCCGATAGGCTTGAACAGCCGACCACGGAATAATGTGAGGTTCTGCAAACAAGTTAAACAAAGAAGGAGCAGGCAAAGTAATAGTCTCAGGGTGATGTTTATCAAAGTATAATTTATATTTAAGCTCCCCATCGCGACTCTTAACAAGAAAATCATGCGCTATCATACTCTTGTAATCTAAATAAGCACGGGGAAGCGCTGTTTCCTCTTTCTCCGCATGCCTAATAGGTATTTCAAACTGTTCAGCTAGGCGTGAAGCATAAATGCCTCCAAAGACGGGGCCCTTAGTACGGTTAAGACTTAACCGTCTAGCATCAATTCCACCCATACTAACAGAGTTATCGCGGTATAAACCATGGAGCAAAATAATAATATTAGGAATATGAAGGTTCCCACAGTTCCCGCGTCCAATCAAGCAACGACTATCAAATAGGGCAAAGTAGCGTAAAACAGGATAATGAATGCTAGTGATCCTTGCATCAGAAACTTTCCTGGTTTCTCCCACAGTGATGGTGTCAATAAAAGCTTCTACTTCATTATGGTGTGGTTCATCTAAAGAACCCTCGAAAGGTATTTTGGAAACCTCGCAGAATTCTGCTAATGTCATCTCTTTAACAACGTCATATAAATGGAACTCTACTGTTGGAGGTGATTTCTTAGGGAAAAAGTAGAAGTTCTGCACAAAAGTATTTGTGAGTAAGAGATACTGATGACGTTGGTCGCGGAAGAAGTTGATAAGGCCGGCATTCTCAATTAATAGATAGAAATCCTCATAAATCCTGACGCTCCTCAAGAAGTCATCGGAAGGCCATTCACACGGCCGGACCTCTGTGATACGAGGCAGATTAAATTTGGGCTTCTGTTCTTCTTCCTTTTGTTTCTCCTTAGAGCTTCGGCTTGACGAGCCCCTCAAAAGCCTCTTCATTATTTCTGAAACAATCTGAATTTTTTAGTAACTTCAAATAAAAGTGAACCAACTTTAATAAAACTGATAGCAACTACTCATACAAGTGCCTAGAGAATATATCAAGCATTAGAACTACTTGGAACCATATAAATTTGACATGCAAGCTCAAGAACATGGTCACCTATGCAGCACAAATTTGCAATGAATAAAGCACTAGAACAAAAGCTAATTGGACCAATGGAGGAGTCACATATCAAGGAACAATCTCCCCAAGCAGTTTTGCGAGAGGTGCTTTGAGCAAGGAGATCGAAAATCGCAGCAACGAGGGCTGGAACTTGTGCTTGAGTTGGTTTTTCGTGTTTGTGTGAGGCAGAGGAAGAAGATGGGTGCAGGAATAAGTGGAGGAGGGCCACCATGGGCCCATGAGGTAGGGGGGCACGCTCAGGGGGGGGGGGGGGGGGTAGGGCGCGCCCTCCACCCTTGTGGCCAGGTGGCAGCTCCCCCCGTGGTAACTTTTGCACAGTAAATTCTCAAATACTCCCGAAAAAATCATATTAAATTGGCATGGCATTCTGAGGACTTTTATTTTTAGGATATTTTTATATTGCACGGATAAATCAGGAGACAGACAGAAAAATACTATTTTACTCTATTTCTACTAAATAACAGAAAATATAAAGAGGGTACAGAAGGTTGTGCTTCTAGTTTCATCCATCTCGTGATCATCAAAATGAACCCGATAACAAGGTTGATCAAGTCTTGTTAACAAACTCATTCCGAATAATCCCGGAACCGGAGAAATTTTGAATAACACTAAGTTACCTCAACGGGGATATGAAAATCCCCAACAATAAGAATATCATATTTCTTCTTGACAGTAGGGATAGGAAATTCAAAACCTCCAAATATAATCAATGGAATTTTTCCAATAGAGTTGATACTATAAACTTGAGGTTGTTTCCTCGGAAAGTGTACCGTATGCTCATTACCATTAACATGAAAAGTGACATTGCCTTTGTTGTAATCAATAACAGCCCCTGCAGTATTAAGGAAAGGTCTTCCATGAATAATAGACATACTATCATCCTCGGGAATATCAAGAATAACAAAGTCTGTTAAAATAGTAACGTTTGCAACCACAACAGGCACATTGTCGGTGTCAAAATCGGCGGATCTCGGGTAGGGGGTCCCGAATTGTGCATCTAGGCGGATGGTAACAGGAGACAAGGGACATGATGTTTTACCCAGGTTTGGGCCCTCTTGATGGAGGTAAAACCCTACGTCCTGCTTGATTGATATTGATGATGTGGATGTTACAAGAGTAGATCTACCACGAGATCAAGGAGGCTAAACCCTAGAAGCTAGCCTATGGTATGATTGTTGTTATTGTTGTTATCCTACGGACTAAAACCATCCGGTTTATATAGACACCGGAGAGGGCTAGGGTTACACAGAGTCGGTTACAATGGTAGGAGATCTACACATCCGTATCGCCAAGCTTGCCTTCCACGCCAAGGAAAGTCCCATCCAGACACGGGACGAAGTCTTCAATCTTGTATCTTCATAGTCTTGGAGTCCGGCCGATGATGATAGTTCGGCTATCTGGACACCCCCTAGTCTAGGACTCCCTCAGTAGCCCCTGAACCAGGCTTCAATGACGACGAGTCCGGCGCGCATATTGTCTTCGGTATTGCAAGGCGGGTTCCTTCTCCGAATAATCTGTAGAAGATCGTGAACACCAGGATAGTATCCGGCTCTGCAAAAATAAATTCCACACTCCACCATAGAGAGAATAATATTTACACAAGTTCAATCTGCTGACGTATTTCGTGGCATGACGTCACACCACAACCAAGCCTTCACTCGAATTGTTTTTATTATACCGCCTCAGCGCGTTTAGCGAAGTAGTTTCCTTGGCATGTCTTGTCGAAGCAGAGATCGTGCTCCCCTTATTCTGGGATTCTCATCAATACGGACATGGGTAACCCAACCGCGCCATTGATTGCGGTGCTTGGGAGAAAAGCGAGTTTTACCAGGCCGGTGGGGATGCATAGTTTCGTCCGTCCATATATAAGGGGATAAGGATCCACCTTTTCACCTACGCCTTCTTCCTCCTTTGCTTATCCATCTCTGTGCACTCGAGCTCCAGCGCCCAAGTCCGCACATCTCACCTCGACCTCCTCCAGCCATGTCCGGAGCAGGAGGCAAATGGATGGTGTCGGTGTCAAAACCGGCGGATCTCGGGTAGGGGGTCCCGAACTGTGCGTCTAGGCGGATGGTAATAGGAGACAAGGGACACGATGTTTTACCCAGGTTCGGGCCCTCTTGATGGAGGTAAAACCCTACGTCCTGCTTGATTAATATTGATGATGTGTGTTACAAGAGTGGATCTACCACGAGATCAAGGAGGCTAAACCCTAGAAGCTAGCCTTTGATATGATTGTTGTTCGTCCTATGGACTAAAGCCATCCGGTTTATATAGACACCGGAGAGGGCTAGGGTTACACAGAGTCGGTTACAATGGTAGGAAATCTACATATCCGTATCGCCAAGCTTGCCTTCCACGCCAAGGAAAGTCCCATCCGGACACGGGACGAAGTCTTCAATCTTGTATCTTCATAGTTTTGGAGTCCGGCCAATGATGATAGTTCGACTATCCGGACACCCCCTAGTCCGGAACTCCCTCAGTAGCCCCCGAACCGGGCTTCAGCAATGACGAGTCCGGCGCGTATATTGTCTTCGGCGTTGCAAGGCGGGTTCTCCTTCAAACTTCATGTTTGTGTCGAATAGTGTCCGACTTCCTTATAAATCTTGCGCTCCTTGGCTTCTACGCCCAATAAAGGCCTTCTTCCACGTGTCGTATGAATGCGGAAAGCTAGGGTATTTTTACATTTTACCCCCTAGCCGTGTGAACGAGCCGCCTATAAGAGAGGCGAGGATCTAGATCCAGCTCACACCATCCTCCATTCGCAAGTTCTCATCGAAGCGCCTCTGACAAAAATCCATTCCATCATGGATAGTCGACGCGGCTCCTCCTCTTGCGCTCCCAGCCCTAAGCCAGGAGATTGGGGGAGATGCTCAGTTCCACACAGCGAGCTAGTGGCGCTCCAAACCGAGGGATATCTTCCCCTAGATTTCATGGTTCTGGTTCGAGCCGGACTGTCCACCTTCAAGGGTGGAAAGCAGGCGGAGAGCGTCCCCAACCCTTCCAAAGGAGAGCGGGTATGCTTCGTCCCTTATCTAATAAGGGGACTCGGATTTCCCATACATCCGTTTCTCCGGGGGCTCTTGGAGTTCTACGGACTCCAGCTTCACCACCTCACACCTGCCTCCATTTTGCACATCACGGGCTTTGTAGCTCTTTGCGAGCTGTTCCTGGGCATCGAGCCCCATTTTGCGTTGTGGAAGAGATTGTTTTGCCTCGTACCCCATCCTTATGAGGGGTCGATATATCAAGTGGGCGGAGCCGAAATATGGCGCATCGCTGGGACCGGATATCTATCCGGCACCCCGAAGAAGGCCTCAGAAGACTGGCCTTCGAAATGGTTCTACATGGAGGACGCCCCTCTGCCGGATCCAGTTCGGATCAGCCTCCCGGAGTTCAGCAATGCTCCCTTGAAGAAACGCCTAAGTTGGCGCCCGCGGAGCCCTCAACGGGAGGATGATGGGAGCGTCCATTATCTGATGGGCCGGATTAGGTTACTGGCCCACTCCGGATTGACGATGATTGGAATCATGGCCACGTGCATTATGCGAGGGGTGCAACCACTCCAATATAGGGGCCACCCTATGTGGGATTTCAACGGGGAAGACGACGCCACCCGTCATGGCCGTAGAGGGTCGAGCTCGGCAGCCGATCTGGCAAAGATCCTGTCCGGCTTGTACAAGGGGGAGGAGGAGGACTTTCTCCGCACAAAACCATTGAACGGATTCTCCATGAATAACCCTCGGAGCTGGGTAAGAGGACGTTTATCTACCCGATCCATACTTCCAAAGTCAAGTATTTTACTCTATGATTTCGACGCAGGAGCTGCGCCGGGACGTGGAGGGCATACGAAGCCTAACTCCATAGCCCGAGGATCCGGAATGATCCCTTGATCCGACCTCCGAAGAGGATCCGGACATAAAGGTGGAGCTGATTGACGGGGTGTTCCACCAACTTAGCATGGACAATGCCCTAGTCGCCATTACGGCTGACTACCCCGGTTTGTTTTCGGCCTCCCAGGTGACTACGACTGAGGTATTGACACCATCATTTGATCCATGCTCAATTCTGACCATCCTATACTGATGCTGCATCGCAGGAGGTGCCTTTAAGGCGGGAAGCCGAACCTGCAGCGGCTGACCAGCAAGGGTCAGTTCGGCCCAGCAGGCGGAAGAGGAGTGCGACGCAAATCGAAATGTCGCCGCAACGGTATGGCGCACCGTTGTTTTTAAGGGAAGGATCCCTAGGAGGTATATTAATGCTCATAACTTTTTCCAGGAGAAAGAGCGCTCGCCGGACAGTGTCCGGAGAGGTTGCCAATCAAGCCTCCATCAGCCATGCTCCATCGCGTGGTCCGGAAGTGGAGGCGAACACAAGGCAAGAGCCGGATGCTCCTCCGACGGAGGATGCCGACAGGCTGTCCGCCACCCGGTCTAAGGTGGAGAGCGCCATGAATCACAGGCGTCGCCGGACAGTTCTTCGTGACGCGTGTTTCTCCCCGGAGGCGTTGAATTCCTTTGATGCGGGAAACGCGCACCTCCGTGCTGCTCAAGATGGTTTAACCAGAGCCACAGAGCAGTTTGTGAAGGACATATGGGTAAGTAATTTTAATAGTTATATATGCTAGTAGCCCCCGAGACTTAAAATAGTTAAAATAAGTGATTTAAGGATCATTTATTATGCAGGATCTTATGGAGAAGAATACCCACCTGTCCCAGGAGCTCCAAGAGTGAAAGCCCAACTTGAGGCCGCACTAGCCACCACAGGGGGAGCCACGGAGACCCCCGCTGGTAATACGTACTTCGAAAAGATAAGTAGTTAACAAAGTGCGGCGTGTGCGTAAATCTGACAATAATATTGCAGAGGGCGCCGGACTAGATCCGGACAAGCAACAGCTACTGCGTCAGCTAAAGGCCGGCGAGAGGGTGCTTATGAAGGTGCAACAGGAGAGAAACAAGCTCCAAGATGCCCACACCCAGCTAGGAGAAGAGCTGAAAGGTGTTCGGGCCCAGCTGTCTGGCTCCGTGAAGGTGAATCAGCGGCTTCGTCGCGGCATTTATAGTAAGTGCTTGAGCAAATTCCTTTGAAAAGAAGAATTCAGCGAGGAAGTCGATTGACTGAAATGTGTCTTTAGGTGTGCTCACAGGTCGCCCTGCGGAGGAAATGCCTGGTTCAATGGGTGACCAACTTCCCGAGCTGGTGCAACTACTCGAACGTGTTCGGCAGGCGATGGGTGGCGTCGTTCAGGCTTTATGGCCTTCTGTCTCCCTACCCGAGGGCCTTGGAGGGCTTGCTGAGAAGCTTCAGGGAGCACGGCGATGCCTCCGTCTGTGGAAGATATCGGCCTACCATCAAGGCACCAGGGAGGCCTGGGCCATGGTGAAGACGCGATACCCGAAGGCTGACCCAAACCACATGGCCGAGGTCGGACCTGCGGGACCTGATGGGAAGGAGATCCCTGTGAGCTTGATGTACGGCCAAGTAGAACTGGCCGCGAAATATTCCCAACAGGACTGTAAATTAGACAGCCTGTTAGATGGGATTGAAGAGGAGTACAATCAGTCAGTTTGACGATGTAATTTGAAATGACATGTAAAATGCCTTCTAGCCGGATTGTAGATCGTTTGTCTTTGCGGACCTTTTCGCTTCAACCTCGGGACCCAACAGTCCGGAGTGTGTCCGAATACCCTTATGGTTATAGAAGAACCGGGGCAAGCGTGGAGACAAGGCGTCGGGGTCATAATTTCTTTAGCAGACAAGTGCCCAACTAGCTATGTTATATTACATGGTTAGTAAGAAACATCTTCCAGGGAGAATAGTTCCGTTAAGGGTTCCTTTCCCTGGGAGGCATGCCCTAAAGTGCATGTCCGGACTGCGAAAATAGCAGAAAAAGCATCTGGGGGCAAATAAATAAGTAAGTAATAAATCATCTTTCAAGTCACCGACCGAATATTCTCTTAATAACGCTAGCTTTCGGCTTCACCCAGTCTGAGGTACACATCCGGCTGACCCGGCAGTAACAATCGCAGAGGTGCTCCCTTTACCTCCTAGCCGAACAATCGGGAACGTAGGGGTAAGCACAGGAGCCAGGCAACCCAGCTTGACCAAAACTTAAGTCATATCGATGCATATAATGGTGAGTAAAAGGTACATGCGGAAGTATGACACATGTGTTGGGCATGAAGCCCGTATAAATAAGCTTCTGCTAAAGAAGCCCCCATGTATAATGAGTGCTAGGAGCACATCAAGTGTGTGCGAACAATGCGCAAATCAGCCTATCAAAGGTATTGGAAAAAAAGTGGGAAGAAGGAGGGGGACAAGAGACAGTGAAAATGTAAAAAGGTGGATGGAGGAGTGAGACGAACTCTGAGTCCGGCGTTAGGCGTAGAATCTTCAAAGACGGACTGCGTTCCATGGGTTCGGCTCGAGTCGGTTGTCAGATGCGTTACGTAGACGGTATGCTCCGCCGGTCAGGACTTGGTCGATGATGAAGGGACCTTCCCACTTGGGCTTAATTTTGTCCTTTTTCTTGTCCGGCAGGCGTAGAACAAGTTCGCCAACATTGTAAGCTTTGGCCCGTACTTCTCTGCTTTGATATCTTCGAGCCTGCTGTTGATAAAATGCGGAACGAGCTTTTGCCACGTCTCGCTCCTCCTCTAAGGCGTCCAAACTTTCCTGCCGATCCAGTTCGGCTTCTCTTTCTTTGTACATGCGCACGCGAGGTGAGTCATGAATTATATCGTAGGGCAGAACTGCCTCTGTGCCGTACACCATAAAAAATGGTGTGAATCCGGTAGTTCGGTTTGGCGTGGTCCGCAGCCCCCAGAGTATGGAGTCGAGCTCCTCTACCCAGTGCTTGTTAGATTCCTTGAGGGACCGCACTAGTCTGGGTTTGATGCCGCTCATGATTAGACCATTTGCTCGCTCGACTTGACCGTTAGTTTGGGGGTGATAGACTGAAGCATAGTCGAGCTTGATGCCCATATTTTTGCACCAGAGTTTAACCTCGTCGGCCGTGAAATTCATGCCGTTGTCAGTGATGATGCTGTGGGGGATGCCAAAACGGTGTACTACCCCGGATATGAAATCTATCACAGGTCCGGATTCTGCCATTTTAACCGGCTTGGCTTCAATCCATTTGGTGAATTTGTCCACCATGACCAATAAGTATTTGTGCTTGTGGGTTCCCCCTTTAAGGGGTCCAAAAATGTCAAGCCCCCAGACCACGAACGGCCAGGTGATGGGTATAGTTTTGAGGGCGGCGGGTGGCATGTGGCTCTGATTAGCAAAGAGCTGGCAACCGACGCATCGTTGGACTAAGTCCTGAGCATCTGCCCGGGCTGTCGGCCAATAAAATCCTGTACGGAAGGCCTTGCCTACAAGGGCCCGGGCTGCAGTGTGGTGCCCGCCGAGTCCGGCATGAATTTCAGCCAGGAGATTACGCCCTTCCTCTTCGGAGATACACCTTTGAAGGACTCCGGTTGTGCTTTTCTTATAAAGTTCTCCCTCATGGACCTTGTAGGCTTTAGATTGCCGAACTATGCAGCGGGCCTCATTTTGGTCTTCGGGAAGTTCCTGCCTAATTAAGTAGGCTAGGAATGGTTCCGTCCACGGGGCAATTACTGCCATTATTTCGTGGGCTGAAGGTGTTATTTCATTTGCTGAGCCGCCGATTGTGTCAGAATTGTCTGAGTTAGGTGTTGCAGCTGGCTCCGGATTGTTATTTCCGGACTCCTCTTCCCATAATATGGATGGCTTAAAGAGCCGTTCCAGGAAGATGTTTGGAGGGACGGCGTCGCGTTTTGCGCCGATGCGTGCTAACACGTCTGTTGCCTGGTTATTATCCCGGGCTACATGGTGGAATTCGAGTCAGAACCGAGCTAACATTTTTAGGACGGCGTTGCGGTAAGCTGCCATTTTCGGATCTTTGGCGTCAAAGTCTCCATTTACTTGGGATATTACGAGGTTTGAATCCCCGCGCACCTCTAGGCGTTGAATGCCCATTGAGATTGCCATCCGGAGGCCGTGTATAAGGGCCTCGTATTCGGCTGCGTTGTTTGAGTCCATGTACATTATTTGAAGTACGTATTGGACTGTGTCTCCAGTTGGGGACGTCAAGACGACGCCAGCCCCCAAGCCAGCCAACATTTTGGATCCGTCAAAATGCATGATGCAATTGGAGTACGCGCCGTACTCTTTAGGGAGTTCGGCTTCGGTCCATTCGGCGACGAAGTCAGCCAGAACTTGCGATTTTATAGCTCGCCGTGGTTTGTAGGTTATGTCAAATGGTAAGAGCTCAATGGCACATTTTGCAATCCTGCCCGTTGCGTTGCGATTGTTTATAATATCGTTGAGAGGTACTTCGGAGGCCACCGTTATGGAACACTCTTGAAAGTAGTATCGCAGCTTCCGGGATGCCATGAACACCGCATACACTATCTTTTGATAATGTGGGTACCGGGACTTGCATGGAGTTAAGACAGTGGACACGTAGTACACTGGTTTTTGAAGAGGGAATCTGTGCCCTTCTGTTTCTCGCTCGACGACGAGTACCGCGCTGACAACTTGATGTGTTGCTGCGATATATAATAACATAGGTTCGCCCAGGTTGGGCGCGGCCAGGACCGGATTTGTTGCCAGTATGGCCTTGATTTCTTCGAGTCCGGCCGTGGCGGCATCCGTCCATTCGAAGTGTTCGGTGCGCCGGAGGAGGCGATAGAGGGGCAGAGCCTTTTCTCCCAAACGGGAGATGAAGCGGCTTAGAGCCGCTACGCACCCAGTTAGTTTTTGTATTTGCTTGAGGTCTTTTGGGATATCCAATTGTGACAGAGCTCGGATCTTGGCTGAGTTTGCTTCAATTCCTCTACCGGATACAATGAAGCCCAAAAGCTTTCCGGCTGTTACTCTGAAGACACATTTTTCTAGGTTGAGCTTAATGTCATATGCTCGGAGGTTGTCAAATGTCACCCTCAAGTCGTCTACTAGAGTTTCGTCGTGTTTGGTCTTGACGACCACATCGTCTACGTATGCCTCTACTGTTTTGCCTATCTGGGTAGCCAGACATGTCTGAATCATGCGCTGATATGTTGCGCCGGCGTTTTTGAGTCCTAAGGGCATTGTGTTGAAGCAGAATGGCCCATATGGAGTAATGAATGCCGTTGCGGCCTGGTCTTTTTCCGCCATCTTGATTTGATGGTATCCGGAGTATGCATCGAGGAAGCACAATGAATCGTGCCCTGCGGTAGCATCGATGATTTGGTCGATGCGAGGGAGAGGGAAAGGGTCCTTTGGACAGGCCTTGTTAAGGTCTTTGAAATCGACGCAGAGGCGCCAGGATTTGTCCTTTTTTGGTACCATTACTAGGTTGGCTAGCCAGTCCAGATGTTTGATATCTCTGATGAATCCGGCTTCTAAGAGCTTGGCTAGCTCCTCTCCCATTGCCTGTCTTTTGGGTTCGGAAAATCGCCGAAGGGCTTGTTTGACTGGCTTGAATCCTTTTAGGATATTTAGGCTGTGCTCTGCCAGCCTACGTGGGATTCCTAGCATGTCTGAGGGGTGCCAGGCAAAAATGTCCCAATTTTCCCGGAGGAATTCTCGTAGTGCGGCTTCTACATCAGGATTTAATTGTGCCCCAATGGATGCCGTCTTTGTGGGGTCCGTTGGATGGACCTGAAATTTGTCTATTTCGTCTGCTGGTTTGAAAGAGGTGGACTTGGACCTCTTGTTGAGTATCACATCGTCCCTATCCACCATGGAGCACAGCGCAGTTAGTTCCTCTGCCGCTAGGGCTTCGGATAATGCCTCTAGGGCTAGTGCGGCTGTCTTATTTTCAGCGCGGAGTGCTGTATCTGGATCACTGGCGAGAGTGATTATTCTATTGGGTCCGGGCATTTTGAGCTTCATGTACCCATAATGGGGTATAGCTTGGAAGATTGTGAATGCCTCTCGCCCTAACAAGGCGTGATATCCGCTGCCGAATGGGGCCACTTGGAACGTGACCTCTTCGGACCTGTAATTGTCCGGCGAGCCGAACACTACATCTAGTGTGATTTTTCTTGTGTAGCGTACTTCTCGATGAGGGATTATTCCCCTGAAGGTTGTGCTGCTCCGCTCGATGCGGCTCCAGTCAATTTCCATTTTGTGAAGAGTTTCTTCGTAGATGAGGTTTAATTCGCTGCCGCCATCCATGAGTACCTTGGTAAGACGAAAGCCGTCCACTATCGGACTGAGGACCAATGCGGCTGGTGCTCTAGCTATTCGGAATTTAGGTTCGTCGCTGGCATTGAAGGTGATAGCCGTGTCACTCCATGGATTTGTTGTTCTTACTTGGTAGAGTTCGGCGAGGCTGCGGATTGTTCGTTTCCGCATGTTATTTGATGCGAAAGTCTTGAAGACTGTTAATACCGTACTGGTGCTGCTGGGCTGGTTGCCCGGGGCTAAAAAGCCTTCTCCACTTTTGGCCACCTGCCGTAATATCCAACATGCTCGAAGGCTATGTGTTGGAGTGGCGTCCTCCGTACTGTGGATTTTGCAGGGTCCGCTGAGCCATCCCTCCAGTACGGTTCCGTACCTTTTAGGGGTTTTTTGCTTTTTGGTTTTTAACCCAGGTGCTTGAGTATGACACACCCTTTTATTTCGGACTGGGGTTGTATTCAGGGCCGGATTGTCCCAAAACCTAGTTTCGGTTTTCCAGGCACTCTCCATCGCGCAGTATTTTTGTACAATGGTCGCTAGGTCGACGAAGCGTGTAACTTCGCAACGACTGATGGCGTTTATGATTCCCTTGTCCGTGCAATTGTTGCAGAAGATTGAAATCGCGCTTTCTTCATGGCAGTCCTTTATCCTGTTCATAACCAGGAGGAATCTGGCCCAGTAATGATGTACTGTTTCATCGGGCTCTTGCCGTATTTGAGATAGATCGCTTATGTTTGGGTGGGCGGGTGGAATCAAGTTCGGAACCCCGCCCGATCTGAGGCTCAAAGGCCAAGAAGCTTCCGGATTCAGAAGCTTGGTTTGCTGGACGCTTTCCAATAGATCTGGTCCGATGCCTGACTTTAGGTTCAGTATTTGATTAGCGTCCGTCTCTCCGCATGGAGGGATCGGGAATCCGGCATGGAGGGATCGGGAATCCGGACATAGTTGGTTTTTAACATAGAAGAAGAGTCGCCGCATTGTTCCTCTACCACAACAACGTGGTGGGTAACCTGGGGAGAGTTAATTTCTCTCAGATCGGTTTTAAGCCCAATCTGATCGTAGTCGGTAGCGACTCCCAGGGCGGCGATGTGATCCAAGAGCTCGTTTACGGAGGAGAGCTCAATCGGATCTAGCTGCTCGGCGAATTCCGAGCTGACGTGAAGATCGCTTTTAATGACCTGAGAGGTCATTGTCGGAGCGGTGGCCGAACAGGCGGTCATAAGAAAACCGCCTAGCCGGATAGTCTGGCTAGCAGCCAAAGCTCCCTTGACGACGGTGCCATCTTTAAAGACGGGAAACGACATCCTTCCTGATGGTGACGGCACAGAGGAACTCTCAATGAAAGCACCAATGTCGGTGTCAAAACCAGCGGATCTCGGGTAGGGGGTCCCGAACTGTGCGTCTAGGCGGATGGTAACAGGAGACAAGGGACACGATGTTTTACCCAGGTTCGGGCCCTCTTGATGGAGGTAAAACCCTACGTCCTGCTTGATTAATATTGATGATGTGTGTTACAAGAGTGGATCTACCACGAGATCAAGGAGGCTAAACCCTAGAAGCTAGCCTATGGTATGATTGTTGTTCGTCCTATGGACTAAAGCCATCCGGTTTATATAGACACCGGAGAGGGCTAGGGTTACACAGAGTCGGTTACAATGGTAGGAAATCTACATATCCGTATCGCCAAGCTTGCCTTCCATGCCAAGGAAAGTCCCATACGGACACAGGACGAAGTTTTCAATCTTGTATCTTCATAGTTTTGGAGTCGGGCCAATGATGATAGTTCGGCTATCCGGACACCCCGTAGTCCGGAACACCCTCAGATGGCCTCCTCCGTTACGGAGGGGCACATCGAGAGGCTGCGCGGCGCCGGATACCTATCCAGCGACATCGCGCACCGGCTCCCCAACAAGGGGCAGCTCATCCCCACCCCAGGCCCCATGAGAGGGTGGTATTCCTTCCCCATTTCCTCCGCGGACTGGGCTTCCCACTTCACCCCTTTGTCCGGCTGCTCATGTTCTACTACGGCCTGGATTTCCATGATCTAGCCCCGAATTTCATCCTCAACATTTCGGCGTTTATCGTCGTGTGCGAGGCCTTCCTCTGCATCCAGCCCCACTTCGGCTTGTGGCTCAAGATCTTCAATTTCAAGCCGAAGGTCGTGAAGGGGAATCAAGCGGAATGCGGAGGCTCCATGGTGGGCAAGATACCCAACGTTACTTGGCTCGAGGGCGCCTTCATGGAAACCATCAAGGGGTGGCAATCGGGGTGGTTCTACATCACCGAGACGCGTGACCCTAAATGGGCAGCGGCCCCCGAATTCAAATTTGGCATCCCCACACGGCTCACCTCTTGGAAGGAGAGTGGCCTGACTTGGGGTGATTCGGAAGAGTTGACCGGACTCCAAGCCTGTATCCAGAAGCTGGTGGACAAGAAGCTCAAGCTTGTCAACGTCGTCTAGGTCATGCTCATCCGCCGGATCCTCCCGTGCCAACAACAGGCCTTTAAACTGTGGGAGTTCGATCCAGCCCAGCACCGAACCTTGAGCGGGCTCTTCGACACTAGGTACGAAGATGCCTGGAAGTAGCTTTTTAAGGGCGCCGAGGCCCCCGCATCCGCTACCGAAGATCGCGGATTCCGCGTGCAGCGTAAGGCTGACGAGGTAAATGATTTTACCCTTTACGGGATACTTGTTTTTCATAGTTTGACTCTATGCGGGATCTAAACTCCCTTTCCTTTGACAGGACTAGCTGAAGAAGGCCGAGTAGACTAACTGTCCGGCCCCCTTGCCAGAAGATCTAGTGGATGCCCATCTGGCGGGGCTGCTGGTTCCGGCACCCCATGTGGTGCCGGAGAAGAAGGCCAAGAAGGAGGCCACGGGTACTCGAAAGAGTTCCCATTTTCAGGTGTTCGATGACTCCGAGGAGGACTCCTCCCCCGAGGACGAGGAGAAGAAGAAAAGGGCCTCTCCCCCAGCGGGGGGAGGGAAGAAAAGGAGGGCCTCCCCAACGAGGGAGGCCGAAGGGTCCAAGAAGGGAAGAACTCTTCCCCCGGACTGTTCTGCCAACGCCGGTGATGACGACGAGGATTGGCCTCGGAGGGCCAAGCCCCTGGCAAGACCGTAAGTATCCGGACTCCCGAATGACTTCATGATTTTACTTTTTGCCACTTGGTGTCTTTCTAACGCCGCATACAACCCTGCAGTCCGCCCAAGGATGATCTTCCCGCTTCATCGAGCGGGTCCTTGGGTTCGTCAGATGTGAACAACACTTCACTTCCAACCGCCTCTTCTCCCCGCGATGCTGACGACGTCGAGGTGGGATCCCAGAGAGGGACCCATCCGGAGGAGGAGGACCCGGAGGTAGCACAGGGCGACCTCCCGGACTTCGTGCCGAACTCCGCACCGGAACCTGCAGTGGTTCCGGAGTCCGGCGGGCGGCCCCTTCGCAAGAAGAGCAAGACCATGGTGCCGGCGGCCTCCGTCCAACCGGAGGCGCCGGATAACTTGCTAGAGGCGCTCAAAGGCGCTTCCATCAAGGAGGAACACCGCACTATCATGAGTGCAGTGATTCAGAAGGTCCAGCTCACGAAAAGCGGGCTGACAGAAGCCTGCAACAGCCTTCTATCAGGCTTTGAGGTAAGAACATTAATATATGTAAAATAGTACCGCATAGACAGTAGCCCCTGATGCTCGATTCGGTGTTCGGAAAGAAAAGACGGACTGAGGATCTAAAAAGATATATGCATGAGTCATAAAAAATATGTCGATATGGGATTGCAGGCTACCCTGCTGACCTCTGCCGCACTGACTGCGGAGGTCAATGCTTTGAAGCAAAACCTCGAGCGGTCTGAGAACGAGCTCGGCCGTGCCAAGAAGCAACTCGAGGACAAAGAAGGTGAGTAGCACCTTATTAAAGTTGTACCTTACAGAAAAGGATTTGGTTGCAAAAAGAATGACAAGGATAACGTGGGTATTGCAGGTGCCACAAACGAGGTGGCGACCCTGAAGGAGGCAGTGTCCGTGGCCGAACGTAATGCGGCCGCGGAGCGCGCCGAGCGAGAGAAGCAGGAGGCGCGGGTGGCGGAGGTACGGCAAGAGCTCTAGGCTCTCGTGGAAAAACAAGAGAGTTTGGAGCGTGACTCGAAGACTCGAGAGTCCGAGCTTGCATCGGCTCTTGAGAGTGCCAAAGCCGCTAAGGCCGAAGCCTACAAGGCCCTCCAGGAAATTGAGGCGTTGAAGAAAATAGCGTCGGGTAAGGCATTTTTCATGCAAAGCAAGCATGTGGATGTGGATTACGTGTTACTTACCCGAATTCGGAGCTCTCCAGGAGCGTTCGCATATCTGCCCCGCAGCGTGTCCGATGCTGCCGCTTTCTACAGCGCCGATGTAACGCCCCGGATTCGATGCACCAGGTGTCCGCCAGTTATTTGCCGTCGTTGCCATGTCATTTGCTTGCGTGTTGCATTTTGTCATTTCATCATGTGCATTTCATTTTGCATACGTGTTCGTCTCATGCATCCGAGCATTTTCCCCGTTGTCCGTTTCGCAATCCGGCGCTCCTATGTCCTCCGGCGTTCCTCTTTTTGTCTCCTATTGTGTGTGGGTGTTAAACTTTCTCGGAATGGACCGAGTCTTGCCAAGTGGCCTTGGTATAGCACCGGTAGACCGCCTGTCAAGTTTCGTCCCATTTGGAGGTCGTTTGATACTTCAACGGTTAACCGGGTAACCGTAAAGCCCCCCTTCTCTTTGCAGCCCAACACCCTTCCAAACTGGCCCAAAACCCATCTAACTCCCCTCCATGCTTTCGGTCGTTCGATCATGATCGTGTGGGCGAAAACCATGCTCCATTTGGACTCTCCTACCTCCCTCTACCTATAAAACTAGCCCCTCCCCCGAAATTCACGGATGTTCCCCCCGAAACCCTAGATCAAACTCCACCCGCCGCCGCCGGACAAAAATCCGGGCAGCGGACATGTCCGCCCCGCCGCCGTGCCCAATCGGCAGTCGCCACGTGTCCCCGCCGCCGGCCTCTCTCTCCTCCCGCCGCCGCGGCCCGCGGAGCCCATACGGGGCCCGCGCGGGCCCTCGCGCCGCCGCCGCCCGGCCCGACGTGCTCCGCCGCCCGGCCCGACGTGCTCCGCCGCCCCGCCCATCCTCTCCGCCGCTGGCCCGCGCCGCCGCCGTCGTCGCTTTGCCGCCCGGCCGGACCGCGCCCCCGCCGTCGCCGCCGGGAGCTTCCCGCGCCCTCGGCCGCCTGCGCGTCCCGCGCGCCCCGGCCGCCTCCGCTGGCCGGCGCCGCAGTGCCCCGCCGCGCCCGTGCCCAAGCTCCCCGCGCCCGGCCCTGCCGGCCCTTGCCGCCGCGGGCGCCGCCCCGCACCCCACCGCCTCCTCCGGCGACGCCGACCCCCGCCTCCTCCGGCGACCCCGACCCCCGCCGGCGCCCTCTCCGGCATCCTCCCTCGTCGCCGGTGCCGCCCAGCTCCGGCCCGAGTCCGGCCCGCCTCGATCCGCTCCGGCCGGATCCAGATCCAGATTCATTTGAGGTTGCCCCGAAATCCTGTCCCAGTTTTTCGTAATTTTCATGCTATGTTCATGCTGTTGTATCTCTGCAACCGCAGCTCCGTTTCGTGCGTATAATATGTCAAATTGTTCGCCTCGACGAGTACATCATTTCATTCCATTGCATCATTTTCATTTGAGGTCATCTAGATGCCTGAATCATCGTTGTAAGAGTACTTCATAATGTTTTCTGCTGTCTGTTATCAGAACAAACTCTTTTGTCATTTTTGCCATGATTGATGTGTGCATCCTATGAGGTTGATGTCTACATGTGTTTTGAACTATGCTATGTATTGTTTACAAAGGTTCTTACCATGTATTTTTGTGATCAATGTGGTGACTAGCACAAGCATGCAAACTAGGCATCATGATGTTGCTGATTTTAGTCCCTGTTCTGCTGTTATTTTGATGCCATGTAAACTTGATGCTACAGAGAAATAAATGCATATTTTGAGATACTTCAGTAAGGGTGTTTTGAACATATGGTTATTGTCTATCCATTCATGCCCTTTGTTGCAATTATGGAGTAGTCTAGCATGTCATTTTCGTGCTCTACTTTTGCTTCAAAATGTTTCCTGGCAGATTGTTTACATATTATTCAATTTGGCCAAGCTTGCTATAGTTGATCCTTGCATGCTATGGACTTGTTCTTGACTTGGTTTGTTTCAAAAACATGTCTTCTTGATGATGCTATGCTTATATTGTCATGCAATGACTTGTGGTGAGTGTATCGATCTTGTTAAGTAGGGTTCATGATGTTGCTGTTTTGCTAGGCTGAATCTGTTATTTCGTGATGCTATATAAACATGTTGCTACTAATCATTCTATGCATAATCTGGAGATGTTCTATAAACATGTTTTGTTCTACATGTCATCCTCTATCCATCCATGCCCCTTGTTGCATTTATAAGTTTCTGTAGCTTGTTCATATCTTGCTCCAAAGTGGCTTCATAATATTGCTGTCAGCCTGTTTACATTAAGTTCACTTGTTCTCATGTGTTATGCTAGTGTTCCATGTACCCTATGACCTTGCTATTGCCATGCTTAGCTTCACAAACATGTCTTCTTACTGTTGGTTGCCTTTCCATGCCATGTATTGCTCTGTAGTGAGTTGCACAAGATCATCTACATGCCTTCATAATTCTGTTTCTGCCATGTTTGAATCTGTATAATAACTTGCTATATTTACGTGGGTGCCATCATATTTTCTGATCCTTTTTGGCTTATGGTCAGTAATGGACTTTTGATCTATGCATTTAGTAGATTCATGCCATGCCTTTGTTTGCCATGGTAAGTTCCTGTAACATGTTGTTTGATAGCTCTAAACATTGCATCGTGATGTTATTTTCTGCAAAGTCTGAATTGTTATTACTTGCAATCTTACCATGTGTGTTTGAGCATGTTCTAGTGATTTCTAGAGATAGCTCAGTGTTCATGTTTTGTTATGCTTTACCTGTACATCATGGCCATGTCTTTTGTTATTATATTGTGGTGTTGTAGCATATTGTTTTGATGCTTGCAATATGCCTAGTTGCTGTTTTGGACACCTTGTCCTTTAAACTTGTTTCATGTGTGTGTGTTGAACCGTTGCTCCGTTTTGAGTGTGCTCTATATGAAACTTGCTTGATTTTGCATGTAGCTTCATATTATCATGTTTCATCCATGTTTTGAGGTGTTTTCTTGATGTTTGAGTGCATTTTGCATCAATGCCATGTTTAACTTGTTTTGCTTATATCTTCTAGGCCGTAGCTCCGAACTAAATGAACTTTATATGTAACTTGACTAGAATCTCATGTAGATCATCTTTGTGCATCTTAACTTGCTGTTTAACAACTTGAACATAAGGCTTATTCAGATCTGGACCAATTTCGAAATATGCATATGAGGACTTACCGGAATTGTTATATGTTGTTCCCGACCTCATTTAAACTTGCCTTGATGTGTTGTTCTTGTTTGCATCATCTCTTGCCATGAGTAGTTTCATGTAGTCTTGTCTTGCATCATGCTTGTTTGTGCATCATGTCTTGTTCATGTGTGGTGTGTTTACTATGTTGTGTGCTTCTTCTTGTTAGTTCCTGTTTCATTGTGATCGTGAGGATTCGTTCGTCTACGCTTGGTTCGTCTTCGTGGCTTCATCCGTTCGTCTTCTTCATGGACTCGTTCTTCTTCCTTGCGGGATTTCAGGCAAGATGACCGCTACCCTGGATCTCACTACTATCATTGCTATGCTAGTTGCTTCGTTCTATCGCTATGCTGCGTTACCTATCTTTTGCTCATCAAGCCTCCCATATTGCCATGAACCTCTAACCTTTGACACCTTTCCTATGCAAACCCTTGTTTGGCTATGTTACCGCTTTTGCTCAGCCCCTCTTATAGCGTTTCTAGTTGCAGGTGAAGTTGAAGATTTCTCCATGGTGGACAGGATTTTGGTTGGGATATCACAATATCTCTTATATTATTAATGCATCTATACACTTGGTAAAGGGTGGAAGACTCGGCCTTTTGCCTAGTGTTTTGTTCCACTCTTGCCGCCCTAGTTTCCGTCATACCGGTGTTATGTTCCCGGATTTTGCGTTCCTTACGCGGTCGGGTGATTTATGGGACCCCCTTGACAGTTCGCTTTGAATAAAACTCCTCCAGCAAGGCCCAACCTTGGTTTTACCATTTGCCTCACCACCACCTACCCTTTCCCTTGGGTCGGCCAACCCAAGGGTCATCTTTATTTTAGCCCCCCCGGGCCAGTGCTTGTCTAAGTGTTGGTCCGAACCGAGTAGACTGCGGAGCCACCTCGGGGCAACTCGAGGGCTGGTTTTACTCGTAGGATGTCTCATCCGGTGTTGCCCTGAGAACGAGATATGTGCAGCTCCTATCGGGATTGTCGGCGCATCGGGCGGCTTTGCTGGTCTTGTTTTACCATTGTCGAAATGTCTTGTAAACCGGGATTCCGAGTCTGATCGGGTCTTCCTGGGAGAAGGTCTATTCCTTCGTTGATCACGAGAGCTTGTCATGGGCTAAGTTGGGACACCCCTGCAGGGTATAATCTTTCGAAAGCCGTGCCTGCGGTTATAGGCAGATGGGAATTTGTTAATGTCCGGTTGTAGATAACTTGACACCAGATCCGAATTAAAACGCATCAACCGCGTGTGTAGCCGTGATGGTCTCTTTTCGGCGAAGTCCGGAAAGTGAACATGGTTTCTGGGTTATGTTTGACGTAAGTAGGAGTTCAGGATCACTTCTTGATCATTGCTAGTTTCTGGGTTATGTTTGACGTAAGTAGGAGTTCAGGATCACTCCGCGAGGACTGGGTTATGTTTGCTCTCTTCTCGCTCTTATTTGCGTATGTTAGCCACCATATATGCTTAGTCGCTGCTGCAGCCTCACCACTTTACCCCTTCCTTTCCCTTTAAGCTTTGCTAGTCTTGATACCCATGGTAATGGGATTGCTGAGTCCTCGTGGCTCACAGATTACTACAACAATAGTTGCTGGTACAGGTTCATGCGATGATCTTGACGCGAGAGCGATGCTTGCTTGCGTTGAGTTCTTCTTCTGCTTCTTCAATCAGGGGATAGGTTCCAGGTCGGCAGCCTGGGCTAGCAGGGTGGATGTCGTTTGAGTTTCTGTTTGTGTTTCATCCGTAGTCGGATGGTGCTCTTATGTAAGATGATGTTGTATTCATGTGGCATTGTATGCCTTATGTTTGTATCCCCATCTATTATGTAATGTTGATGTAATGATATCCACCTTGCAAAAGCGTTTCAATATGCGGGTCTATCCTTGGTGGGACCTTCAAGTTCCTTTTGGATAGGGTCGCATATTGGGCGTGAGAGCCGAGGAGGGGAGCGCGACGGAGAAGGTCTTCTGGTCTCAGTATACTGAGGCCGGACATCCGGTTCCCCTTAGCGACCAGCTGAAGCAGCTAGTCGAGCTCCACAAGGTGGCCGAATAGGCCATGAAGGGCCTCATAGTTCGGCTGTGGCCCAATGAGGCCATGCCTGGGAGCTACTTCGGCCTGGTGCGGCGGCTGGTGGATGCGTGTCCATGGGTTGAGGTCATCAAGCGATCCGCCTGATTGAAGGTGCCCGTCGGGCCCTTGCCCGTGCTAAGGTGCACTGGGGCAAGTTGGATGCTGAGAAGCTTGTGACGGACGCGCCACCGCAGGGCAAGGAGTATCGCACGCCCGAGATGTATTATAAAAGTGTCCTGAAGGGTGCCCGCACTATTGCGGGTGAGTGCTCCAATAATGTAATATTTGAGTAAACTCGCATTTTGTTATCCTGTGCGCAGAAAACTTTGTTCATATGCGCTAAGCAACGCTTGTTGATTTAAAATATTACCTTCAGTGTGGCTGTTTATCAAATCTAAGAGATGGCAAGTCATCGGCTTCAGCCCCCATGCCACGAGTGCTGGGGTGTTCGGTATAAATTTGAGCACTCTTGTTCCCATATTTGGGTCCATCTAGGGAGGCGCTCAAAACGACGAACTAGGCAACCGGACTTATAATGCTTGAACACTCTCACTTAGCCATAGAATTCTATAATTTTAAATTTCAGCGAAGCCCCTAGTGTTCGGAAGGCCGAATTTGGGGCGCTATCCACGCCTGGGCCGGACAAAGTCGGTTCCTCGCTCTAAGCGGCATAAGTCTTTAGGGACTCGAAAAAACCTCTCGAACAGCGACCGGCTCTCGCCTCATCATGACTGTCAGTTTTAGCTTTCTCCTCTGAGGCATTAACCCAGCTCAACTGGGGCGCAATCGCATTGGTTCTCCCAGTGCTACCTTAGCCGATACAACGGAACGTAAGGTACCAAAACATGGGAGCCGGGCAAACCCAACTATTGACCCAAGACATGATTAGGAGCTGATGCATATAATGCTATAAGTTCGGAGTGCCGCACTTGTGAAAGTGTTCGGACTTATCACACCATGATGTGGGGAACATAAGCCCCTGGTGTTTTTAGCTGTACCAAAGTGTACGGATGCAACATGTCGTAAATGAACATATGTATAAGAAAGAAATGCAATTATAAGCAACAAGGTGCTGCATTGTTTTATTCAAGAAGTACCGCTGTGAATGCAGAACGATACAAATAGTGCGATAAGCAAGGGACTGGACTATTAAACAGGTCCCCCTCCAGGGGTAGGCTGCGGAGTGGTGTATAAAACAGATTAAATGCTCGTAAGGGAGACCACCTGGATATTCGTCGCAGCCTTTCTCCTTCCCTGGCTGTTGCATCGTGAGTTCGGCCGGTCTACTGCCGGACAGGGCCTCTGTTAAACGTAGTCCTGTGGGTAAGAAAAAAAAGGGAAAAAAAGAAATGACACACTTAGGAGCCCCTGATGTGGTTGAGCCGCACTCTGGGCCTGTCGTGGTCGTGCCCCTTCCCCTATGCCCATGGTATCTCCAGAGCGTAATGATGTACGCAAAGGACCAGTCTTGCGATCTTGCGAGGGCTGGGGTTGGGGTCGCATTGCTACGCGTGCTCGGAACGCACCAGGTGGTCTTGTTGTAGGTTACTTCGGGCACGTTTGGCCGTGTCCGGTCGCTTAACGGCCGGACTCGAGAATTGCCTGAAGAGGCTGCATTGCACTTCTGCCGCGAGAGCCGCTATATGTTCCTCCGTTCGGAGGGAGCGCTTGGTGTTTCCGTTGACCGTGATGACTCCTCGAGGGCCTGGCATCTTGAGCTTGAGGTATGCTTAGTGCGGCACCGTGTTGAACTTTGCAAACGCGGTCCGTCCGAGCAGAGCATGATAGCCGCTGCGGAACGGAACTATGTCAAAGATTAACTCCTCGCTTCGGAAGTTATCCGGGGATCCGAAGACCACTTCCAGTGTGACTGAGCCCGTACAATTGGACTCTACACCTGGTATGACACCTTTGAAGGTCGTTTTTGTGGGTTTAATCCTTGAGGGGTCTATGCCCATCTTGCGCACTGTGTCCTGATAAAGCAGGTTCAGGCTACTGCCGCCGTCCATCAGGACTCTGGTGAGGTGAAATCCATCAACGATTGGGTCTAAAACCAATGCGGCGAATCCGCCGTGGCGGATGCTGGTGGGGTGGTCCCTTCGATCAAAAGTGATCGGGCAGGAGGACCATGGGTTGAACTTCGGGGCGACTGGCTCCATTGCGTAAACGTCCCTGAGTGCACGCTTCCGCTCCCTCTTGGGTATGTGGGTTGCGTATATCATATTCACCGTCCGCACTTGTGGGGGAAAACCCTTCTGTCCTCTGTTGTTCGGCGGACGGGTCTCTTCTTCGTCATCGCTATGCAGCCCCTTGTCATTGTTTTCGGCAATTAGCTTGCCTGCCTGCTTGAATACCCAGCAGTCCCTGTTGGTGTGGTTGGCTGGCTTTTCGGGGGTGCCGTGTATCTGGCACGAGCGATCAAGTATTCGGTCCAAATTGGACGGACCCGTAGTAGTTCCTTTGAATGGCTTCTTCCGCTGACCGGGTTTCGAGCCTCTGAATCCGGCATTGACTGCCATATTCTCATTATTGTCGTTGTTAATGCGGCGTTTATTCTTGTTGCGAACCTGCCATTGCGATCCTTGGTATCCGGACTGCCGGAGTTTTTGCTGAGGTTGTTGCTGCGAGCTAGCCAGCTGTCCTCTCCCGCGCAAAAGCGGGTTATGAGTGATCTGAGGGCTGCCATGGATTTTGGATTTTCCTGTCCATGGGGCCGGGCAAGCCACTCGTCGCGGATGTTATGTTTGAAGGCTGCGGGGGGCCTCCGCATCCGGACAGTCGACGATTTGATTTTTCTTAGTTAAGAACTGTGTCCAGAATTGTCTGGCTGATTCATCTGGCTGCTGAATTATGTGGCTTAGGTCGTCAGCGTTTGGTGGTCGCACGTACGTGCCCTGGAAGTTATCAAGGAATGCGGCTTCCAGGTCCTCCCAACATCCAATTGATTCTGCTGGCAAGCTGTTAAGCCAATGCCGAGCTGGTCCTTTAAGCTTGAGTGGGAGGTATTTGATGGCATGAAGATCGTCACCGCGGGCCATGTGGATATGAAGGAGATAGTCTTCGATCCAAACCGTGGGGTCTGTTGTGCCGTCATAGGATTCGATATTCACTGGTTTAAACCCTTCGGGGATTTGATGATCCATTACTTCGTCTGTGAAACATAGTGGGTGTGCGGCGCCTCTGTATTGGGCTATATCGCGACGAAGCTCCAACGAGCTTTGTCTATTGTGTTTGGCCCGGCCGGACTTACTGTGTCCGGCACGACGGTTGTCGTCACGTATCATGGGGCGCCCACGAGATCCGTAGATCGATCTTGATTGTCTTGCCTTATTCTCCAATAAATCTCGCAAGTCCGGAGCATTCCCCTATGGCCTTGTGCTGTTCGAGCGGTGCCGGGGTACAGTTATAGTGAAGGGCCTAGAGGCCTCTCTGTCGCGGCCACGAGGTGGCTGGTCAGCCGTATTGTGCTCTGGTGATGCAGGTTTATATGCCTCCTCCTCTAATCGGGGGAGCAACTTGCGTTTGGGGTAGCTTTTGGAGGGGCGTTCGAGCTCATGCTCTTCAGCCGCGAGGACTTCCGTCCATCTGTCGGCTAGCAGATCCTGATCAGCTCTAAGCAGTTGCTGCTTTTTCTTGAGGCTATTTGGGGTGGCCATAAGCATGCGTTTGAAATGCTCTTGTTCGACGGGATCCTCATGCATGTCAAATTCGTCGTCGTCGAGGCTTGCCTCGTCTCTAGAGGGAGGCATGTAAATATCTTCCTCTACCTCTTCGTCTGCCGCCCTCTTGTGAGGGCTGGCATCCCCGTCCTCCTGTGCTGAATCTTGCTGGAGGGGGTTGTCTTCGGCACTGTCTGGAGTATTATTATCTCCGGTACCGGAATCGCCATTCTTGCTGTGGCGGGATTTAGAGCGGCACCGCTGACGCTGGCGCTTGGGCTGTTTCTTGGAGGGGTCTTCCTCCGCTGTTCCTTCGCCATTCCCATCCTTCGGGATATCCACCATATATATGTCGTATGACGAGGTGGCGTTCCAGTGCCCAGTAGGCGCTGGTTCTTGGTCATCTCCGGTATCGTCGTCCATACCGTTGATGTCGTCGGAGTCGAAGTCTAGCATGTCGGTTAAATCATCGACAGCGGCTACTAAGTGGGTGGTGGGTGGGTCTTGAATTTCTTCGTCATCTGCATCCCAACCGTCCTGACCGCAGTCCGGCCAGGGCTCTCCTGATAACGAGAGATATTTTAGCAAGCTCAGAATGTCGCCAAAGGGTGAGTGTTGAAAGATGTCCGCGGCGGCGAACTCCATGATCGGCGCCCAATCGGATTCGATTGGTGGGGGCGCGGGAGGTTCGGAGTCTGACAAGGAGTCCGACACCTTGGAGTCACGAGCTTCAGAAGGGACAAAGTCAGTATTCGGCTCTATCACCGTAGAGGTTGCAGCCCCCGAGGCGGTGTCTAACGACCCGTCCTCGATCTGCACAGCCGGCTCCGAATCAAAGGTTGGAGCGGACTCATGTGCGGCCTCCAGGGCACTGTCCGGCAGCAGAGCTAAATCATGCCCATCATGACAGTGCGGCACGCTCGGCTGTGGCTCGAATCCATTGAAGATCAAGTCTCCGCGAATGTCAGCCGTGAAGTTCAGACTTCCAAATCTGACCTGACGGCCAGGGGCGTAGCTTTCGATTTGCTCCAGATGGCCAACCGAATTGGCCCGCAGTGCGAAGCCGCCGAATACGAAGGTCTGTCCAGGGAGAAAAGTCTCACCCTGGACCGCATCATTGTTGGTGATCGAAGGAGCCATCGAGCCTATCGGTGACTACACAGAGGAACTCTCAATGAAAGCACCAATGTCGGTGTCAAAACCAGCGGATCTCGGGTAGGGGGTCCCGAACTGTGTGTCTAGGCGGATGGTAACAGGAGACAAGGGACACGATGTTTTACCCAGGTTCGGGCCCTCTTGATGGAGGTAAAACCCTATGTCCTGCTTGATTGATATTGATGATGTGGATGTTACAAGAGTAGATGTACCACGAGATCAAGGAGGCTAAACCCTAGAAGCTAGCCTATGGTATGATTGTTGTTATTGTTGTTGTCCTACGGACTAAAACCATCCGGTATATATAGACACCGGAGAGGGCTAGGGTTACACAGAGTCGGTTACAATGGTAGGAGATCTACACATCCGTATCACCAAGCTTGCCTTCCACGCCAAGGAAAGTCCCATCCGGACACGGGACGAAGTCTTCAATCTTGTATCTTCATAGTCTTGGAGTCCGGCCGATGATGATAGTTTGGCTATCCGGACACCCCCTAGTCCAGGACTCCCTCACACATCCTTACAAATACCGACAGGTATAACAGTTGATTTATCAGCCATTTGAAAAGATATTTCAGTAGGTGTCAACTTATTCAAGTCAAGTCTACGATATAAAGAGAAAGGCATAACACTAACACTGGCTCCAAAATCACATAAAGCAGTTTTAACATAATTTCCTTTAATGGAGCATGGTATAGTAGGTACTCCGGGAGCTCCAAGTTTCTTTGGTATTCCACCCTTAAAAGTATAATTAGCAAGCATGGTGGATATTTCAGCTTCAGGTATTTTTCTTTTATTAGTAATGATATCTTTCATATACTTAGCATAAGGATTTGTTTTGAGAAAATCAGTTAATCGCATACGCAAAAAGATGGGTCTAATCATTTCAGCAAAGAGCGCTCAAAATCCTCATCATCCTTTTTCTTGGATGGTTTCAGAGGAAAAGGCATGGGTTTCTGAACCCATGGTTCCCTTTCCTTACCATGTTTCCTAGCAACAAAATCTCTTTTATCATAACGTTGATTCTTTGACTGTGGGTTATCAAGATCAACAACAGGTTCAACTTCTACATCATTATCATTACTAGGTTGAGCATCAACATGAACATTATCATTAACATTATCACTAGGTTCATGTTCATCACCTGATTGTGTTTCAGCATCAGAAATAGAAATATCATTTGGATTATCAGGTGGTTTAGCAACAGGTTCACTAGAAGTTTGCACAGTTCTATCATTTTTCTTTTTCTTCCTTTTAGAAGAACTAGGCATATCAATATTATTTCTCTAAGAATCTTGCTCGATTCTCTTAGGGTGGCCTTCAGGATACAAAGGTTCCTGAGTCATTCTACCGGTTCTAGTAGCCACTCTAACAGCATAATCATTTTTCTTACTATTCATTTCATCAAGCACTTCTTTCTGAGCTTTAAGTACTTGTTCTACTTGAGTGGTAACCATAGAAGCATGTTTGCTAACAAGTTTAAGTTCACCTCTAATATCAACCATATAATCACCCAAGCGTTTAATAATATAGGCATCTTGTTTTAATTGTCTACCAAAATAATCATTAAAGTCGTCTTGCTGAAACATAAAGTCATCAAACTCATCCAAGCACTGACTAGCAATTATAGTAGGAGGGACTTCAGCTTTATCATACCTATAGAGAGAATTTACCTTTACTACCTGTGTCGGGATATCGGGAGGTTCTTCAGTAAATAAGTAATTGAGATCATATACTTCTTCAACAGGCGGTAGATTAAGACCATGTATTTCTTCAATAGGAGGTAAATTCTTAACATCTTCAGCTTTAGTACCTTTTTCTTTCATAGATTTCTTTGCCTCTTGCATATCTTCGGGACTGAGAAATAGAACACCTCTCTTCTTCAGAGTTGGTTTAGGAATAGGCTCGGTAATTGGCTCTAGAACTGGCTCAGGAGGTGCCCAACTATTTTCATTTGCCAACATATTATTCAATAGAATTTCAGTGTCATCCGGTGTTCTTTCCCTCAAAAGAGAACCAGCACAACTATCCAGGTAATCTCTGGAAGCATCAGTTAGTCCATTATAAAAGATATCAAATATTTCAGGTTTCTTAAAGAGGATGATCAGGCAAAGCATTAAGTAACTTGAGAAGCCTCCCCCAAGCTTGTGGGAGACTCTCTTCTTAAATTTGCACAAAGTTGTATATTTCCCTCAAAGCAGCTTGTTTCTTATGAGCAGGGAAATATTTAGCAGAGAAGTAATAAATCATATCCTGGGGACTTTGCACACAACCAGGATCAAGAGAATTAAACCATTTCTTAGCATCACCCTTTAATGAGAACGGAAATATTTTGAGTAAATAAAGGTGGCGCGATCTCAGATTATTAGTAAACAGGGCAGCTATATCATCTAACTTACGAAGATGTGCCACAACAGTTTCAGATTCATAGCCATAAAAAGGATCAGATTCAACCAAACTAATTATATCTGGATCGACAGAAATATCATAATAGTCCTGATGAGGAACACAGATAGGCGAAGTAGCAAAAATAGGGTCGGGTCTGATTCTACCTCTAAAAGATTCTTTACTCCACTTAACTAGCAACCTCTTACGTTCACGTTTATCCTGGCAAGCAAGAACAGCTTCAAAAGATTCAGCATTAAAAAGATAACCCTCGGGAATAGAAGGCATAGGTTCATCATCACTAACATCATCGTGTTCAGGTTCAATAATTTCTCTTTCTCTAGACCTAGCAATTTGCTCATCAAGAAATTCAACAAGTGGCATAGTAGTATCAAGCATAGAAGTAGTTTCATCATAAGTATCGTGCATAGCAGAAGTGGCATCATCAATAACATGCGACATATCAGAATCAATAGCAGTAGTAGGTTTAGGTGTCGCAAACTTACTCATAACAGAAGGAGAATCTAGTGCAAGGCTAGATGGTAGTCCCTTACCTCCCCTCGTAGTTGAGGGCAAAATAGTAGTTCGATCATCTTTCAAGTTCTTCATAGTGTCCAGCAGATATAAATCCCAAGTGATTCAAAGAATAGAGCTATGCTCCCTGACAACGCCGCCAGAAAAAGGTCTTGATAACCCACAAGTATAGGGGATCACAACAGTTTTTGAGGGTAGAGTATTCAACCCAAATTTGTTGATTCGACACAAGGCGAGCCAAAGAATATTCTCAAGTATTAGCAGCTGAGTTGTCAATTCAACCACACCTGGAAACTTAATATCTGTAGAAAAGTGTTTAGTAGCAAAGTAATATGATAGTGGTGGTAACGGTAACAAAAGTAAAGATAGCAAAAGTAATGTTTTTGGTATTTTGTAGTGATTGTAGCAGTAGCAACGGAAAAGTAAATAAGCGAGAACCAGTATATGGAAAACTCGTAGGCACCGGATCAGTGATGGATAATTATGCCGGATGCGGTTCGTCATGTAACAGTCATAACATAGGGTGACACAGAACTAGCTCCAGCTCATCAATGTAATGTAGGCATGTATTCCGTAAATAGTCATGCGTGCTTATGGAAAAGAACTTGCATGACATCTTTTGTCGTACCCTCCCGTGGCAGCGGGGTCCTGTTGGAAACTAAGGGATATTAAGGCCTCCTTTTAATAGAGAACCGGAACAAAGCATTAGCACATAGTGAATACATGAACTCCTCAAACTATGGTCATCACCGGGAGTGGTCCCGATTATTGTCACTTCGGGGTTGCCGGATCATAACACATAGTAGGTGACTATAGACTTGCAAGATAGGATCAAGAACACACATATATTCATGAAAACATAATAGGTTCAGATCTAAAATCATGGCACTCGGGCCCTAGTGACAAGCATTAAGCATAGCAAAGTCATAGCAACATCAATCTCTGAACATAATGGATACTAGGGATCAAACCCTAACAAAACTAACTCGATTATATGATAAATCTCATCCAACCCATCACCGTCCAGCAAGCCTACGATGCAATTACTCACGCACGGCAGTGAGCATCATGAAATTGGTGATGGAGGATGGTTGATGATGACGAGGGTGACGAATCCCCCTCTCCGGAGCACCGAACGGACTCCATATCAGCCGTCCCGAGAGAGATTAGGGCTTGGCGGCGGCTCCATATCGTAAAACACGATGAAACTTTCTCTCTGATTTTTTTCTCCCCAAAAGCCAATATATGGAGTTGGAGTTGGCGTCGGAGGGCCACCAGGGGGCTCACGAGGTAGGGGGCGCGCCCAGGGGGGAGGGGCGCGCCCCCCATCCTCGTGGACAGGGTGTGGGCCCCCTGGTCTTCATCTTTGGCGAGGATTTTTTATTATTTATTCTAAGATATTCCGTGGAGTTTTAGGTCATTCCGAGAACTTTTGTTTTCTGCACATAAAACAACACCATGGCAATTCTGCTGAAAACAGCGTCAGTCCGGGTTAGTTCCATTCAAATCATATAAGTTAGAGTCCAAAACAAGGGCAAAAGTGTTTGGAAAAGTAGATACGACGGAGACGTATCATCCGCCCACCCACAGCCACTAATGTCTCAAAGTATAATAATGTCTCTCACACATATGCTATCTACCTATCCCTTAATATAGCTAGATATGTGTCACACAAACTCATTCTCCCTACTAGCAAGATGCCCATGCGTTGCACGGAACATCAAGATGCATTTTTATGAGAAGTTTATCTTGTGGGAGAAAAGGATGAACAAGGGAATGCCTTATTTGCAAATGCGGAGAGGGGTGTGGGTATCTTTTTGCAAAATTGCCATCTTTTCCTTCTTGTCCGTCGGATATAAATCGGATGGCTTTGCAGGATGGCAGGAACACCATCATCACCAACTCTATTTTTTATAAGAGTAGAGATATGTGAGTGTCAGTACCCCCCCCCCCACACACACACACTTCCCAACACCGAAGGAGTAGGGTGACACCTCGATCTTGATACTAATCTATCGACTGGCTTCTCTCTCAAACATACACACACACACTACCCGACACCGAAGGAGTAGGGTGACACCTCAATCTTGATACTAATCTATCGACTGGATTCTCTCTCAAACATACACACACACACGACCCGACACCGAAGGAGTAGTGTGGCACATCGATCTTGATAATAATATATCTACTCCTCTTTCAAACACACACACACACACACACACTCGCTAGTTGTGCCTCTGTGCCTACCATGCACACTCCCGATACGTCTTTCTCTCCCTCCCCCACCAACAATGACAGCACAAGGGTGACAACTCGATCTGATCATAATCTGTCAATTGGTTTCTCTCTCAAACATTGTGTCTTGGTGCCTCGCTCGGTAGCCCCCTCGATATGTAGACTTCTCGCGCGCGCACAGCTGTAGTGACGATGAAGCTGAACCCAGTGTGCCTTGTTTTTACCGGCCTCATGTGATAGTTTTCACCCTGTTTTCTCTTAATTAACAAGGCAACCTTTTCTTTGTTACTACTAGTGAATCTGAAATCATTGGGGGTAGACATAAAATATATCACTTCAACCCAATTATCGCAGCAACTATTTTAAAAGAAATTAGCTAGTTGCCTGTGCGTTGCACGGAACATCAAGATGCATTTGTATGATTAGTTTATCTTGTGAGAGAAAAGGCTGAACGAGGGAAGGCCTTATTTGCGAACATGGAGAGACGTGTGGGTATATTTTTGCAAAATTGCCATAGTTTCTTTCCTATCCGTTAGATATAAATCCGACGGCCTATATTGCAGGATGACATGCACACCATAATCACCAACTCTGTTTTCTACGCCCTCCGTCCAAAAATACTTGTCATCAAAATGGATAAAAATAGATGTATCTAAAACTAAAATACATCTAGATACATTTCCTTTTATCCATTTTGATGACAAGTATTTCCGGACGGAGGGAGTATTTGTCTTTTTAGAGATTTCAACAACTGACTATGACCGGACCTTACCAACATACTAAAAAAAGTAGTCCATAATTTTGATGTTACCCTCTTTTCTTGGCGGTGCAGTGCCATCTGGATACCTCATAAATAAATCAAGGACAAATCTGACCCCTTCCTGAAAGGACATACGTAGCAAAATTGGTGAATCTACACTAAAATATGTGTACATACACATTCATATGTGGTAGTCCATTTGAAATCTGAAAAAGACGAATATTTAGGAACGAATGGAGTATATATAAGAGTAGAACTGGAGATATATCTCCAGCATGCCCTACAACAAAAATGTGCTGGGCTGGTTAGCGTCGGATGCTCGCAACACGATGACATGAGTTCGAATTATGTCTTTTAACTTTAGATTTTTATATTATATATTACTCTACTTATTTAATATATACTTCTTTCGCTACTGTACTGACAGTGGAACCCACAGAGTACTTAGAATATTAAGGACGAACTTGTTTCTTTTTAACTTTCTGTACGAAGCTGTAGTCACCTTGCAAGTCATGTGTACACTGTACATGCAATTAACTTTTCATAGAGGGACAATCATACAGGCAATTAACTCAAATGGATTGGATGTCACTCTATTATTTCCAGCATAAAGAGCATCTCCAACGGCAGCCAGCAAATTTCATCCCGCTTCCTTCTGCGGAGGAAGACATCAAACGCCAACGGCATACATTTTTACAACTCTAACCAACCAGATGAAATTCATGCAAACACGGACTGATTTCATATAAGCATGAAGGATTTCGTATAAAAAAGCCGGATCTTCATATAAACATGATGTATTTCATTACATTTACATGAACTAAGAGGTGCCAATCTGGCTCTCTTGTATAATTAGTACTCCCTCCGTCCGGAAATACTTGTCCTAGAAATGGATATATGTAGACTTATTTTAATTCTAAATGGCTGCCCGCGGATCCCTTTGTATTCCTCATGTCCGTCATACACTTGCGGGGTCGATGAAGGTCCTCGGAAGAGACGAAGCAGCAAAGAAACCACCTGAATCCGCGGTCGTCGCCTCGGCGGTGGCCTTCATGGGTCCCAAGTGGCGGCGGCCTCCCGTGTTCTACTTCTCCTCGACGATGGCGGCGGACACGGAGAAGTTGGCCACCGACTCGTTGCTCTCCACGCCCCCGGCGACTGTCTCTGCCTGCATGGCGCTGCCGCAGGCACGGGAGGCGCGCCCACAGACACGGGATGCGCGGCCACCGCAGACACTGGTGGCACGGTACGACGTGGCAGCGATGGCGCCCGTACCGGCGTGCTCGTCGCCGTGCCGGCGTGGAGTAACTCGCCACTCCCCATCGAGATGAACTGGAGCGGCGAGTTTCTGAACCACGCGCATGCTTGGGGCGGCAACTGGCTCCGTCGGGCCAAGCGACGTTGGTGAAGCACCGAGCGGCCTTGCCCGTATCCGGAGGGCTCGGCGGGCCACCCAGCCGGGTATATGCCGGAGAACGGATCATCGGAAGCCATCGGAAGGGTGGATAAAATGGTGAAGGAGGAGATGGGTGAGCGGCGGAGGGGTGCGATTCTTGCCCGCTGTCTGGCTGGCCTCATGTAAATAGAGGGTGGACGGTAGGAGCTTGGCTGGCATCTTGCCTCGTTTAAACTGAGGGCAGAAGGGAGGAGCTCGGCCGCTGTTGCATTTAATTCCGGCCCGCTCATGAACGGACGTGTGGCCGGAGTAGGATTCTCGGTTTGCATGCGGGTTTAACGGAGGGATTTAATGGAGGCGTCGGGCGTGCAGCGGGCAGCGCAGTACTATTCAATTTGACAGCATTAATGAGCCATCAAATCACAAAGGCCCTCGCCTCTCGTGAAACCGACCGAGCTAGACTGCCCCGCCCTCTAGCCATTTAAAAAATGTATATACTCAACTTTTGTACATTAGTAGTATCGATGGATTGCGCCATGGAGCAAAACTTGAAATTAAAAAAAAGGTGGTACATATAGAGAGCGCTCGTGAACTATGTGTCATAGTACATGGCAATAAATAAAGTACTACATGATACTAAGACTGGTCGTAATGGGAGTATCATAGGTAGTATCATGCATGCCAACTAAGAAATTTTGATGAGGTGTCATTGAATTAAATGAGGAAAGAGGAGCTTGAGTATCATATACTACTTTGTGTCATGCATGGCAATAAATGTAGTCCTATATGATACCAACATATGATACCATGCATTACAGATGTAGTATCATACACTAGTATCATATGCATGATACTAGTATATGATACTCCCCATTACAACCAGCCTAATATATGATACATGGCGCAGGAGTACTAAGTATTATTAATACAGTTTTGCAAGAACTCATCTAGATGAGATATAATTTGGTCTCATTCATCTTTTATAGCCATTGGATGTGATGTTATAAGATGCGTGTTTGCTGACGTGGGTTGTATTTGTTCTTGTGCAACGAACTGACCACTGCATGTCATGTTTGATAGTCTCAAGTCATTAAAAGCATACAAGCCCCACATCTCTTCTTGGTTGATTCATCTATTTATGTCAAAAATAAGAAACAACGTGAGAGTTAATGCACCACGCCTATGTGTTTACTAGTATTTGGTTTTCGTACGATGACTTAATACTCACCTAGACGGAGGGAGTATTCGATTTGACAGCGGGCGGCGCAGTTCCCGATACGGCTTTAATGCAGACGAGGGAGGGAGTAGCGGTTTCCGATATGTTGAACGGCCAATGCATCCTCCTTCAATTAATGCATGAGGGAAGTAATGGGAGGAAGTCCGGGAAAAGAGGCTGCACGATGTGAATGCAACGCAGTTTGCCCTCATTGCCCTCATATAAAGGCGCCCCTCCATTCCAATGCATCTACCACATCGTACGCACCTAAGCATTTGCCTAAGCACCTACACTAAGCGCAAAAGAGCTCGCTCCAGACCCGTGGCGGTGATGCGTGTGAGCAGCCAGCAGCTGCGCCAGATGGTCCACGATGCCAGCCTGCAGCATGGCGCCGGGGATCGTCTCCAGATAGTGTTGGAGACCGGCTAGTGGATGGCTGCCGTCGACGCCAACTATGACTCTCAGTTGGACCAGATGATCATTGCCACTAGCAACAAGTTCACCATCCTCATGAAGCTCGCGAACAACATCGCCGTACTCTTCCAGCCCACACGCCCGGGATCCTCATTGCCTGCCACCCTAATCGGCCTCCATGGCCGGAACCTCTTTCAAGCACTGGTGGCCCTGCGACTGCCCGCCGATGCCACGAAGAATGTCCACTTGGAGGTCGCGCTCACCGCGAGGTGCCTCGCCCTGCAAGAATTCGTTGACCTACACATCCACGCGTACGAGCAAATCGTGTACATAGGTATCTACAAGGCCAGTTAGGACGCTACAACGTTGGCCTTCCTCAACCGGCTGGAAGCCTTGGATGCCTTTGTTGAGAAGCACCTCGACCTCGCCACAAAATCCGCCGCTCCTTAGCCGCCGGTTGGTGGCCTGGCGCACTAAGTTGAGGAGGAGGAGGTCGTACGTTCATGGATCCATCTTTCTTCTTGCCTTCTGTAACCACCACTGCGATCACATCATCGTGGCCTTAATTCTTATTGTGCTGTTGCATTCTCGTTCCAGTCAATACCGACATGTGCGATCCCTTTGCTTAATTATATGCATCACTGTAACTAGTACTCCATCCGTCAATTTATAAGTTGTGCTTACCTTTTCCATCAACTTCGTGCAACACGCGGGCATCTTGCTAGAAACACTAGAATATGTCTATAGAATCCGTATGTGATAGTCCATTTGAAATCTCAAAAAAGACAAATATTTAGGTACGGAGGGAGTAATATATTAGGAGTATATCAAAACAATAGTGATTTCTTCCAAGTTTGTGAACAAATACTGGTATTCTACTACTTTGGATCTGTCGCAACGCACGGGCACATTGCTAGTAAGAGGAAAAGGCCTGCCGCGTTCGCGTCGCACCCCCACACGCCTAGGAATCGGGAGTACAACACGGCCCGTCTGGCATGACACATAGCTTAGGGAAGGCGTGTTGCCTGCCTAGCATTTTCACTTTCATGTGGGACCGCCGTTGAGAAAACCGACACCCCGCCCGCCGGTGGGTTGGAAAACAGATCCAAAGTACGGAAGCCAAGCAATTTTGTGTCAGGCGGGGCTCGTTGATAGAGTAGGAGCATTCCGTACTAGTACTACTCCTACTAGTACTACCAAGTTTGTACTCCTAATACTATATTACTAGTACTACCACTATACAACTACTAGTAGATACGTGCACGACACAACATCGTAGGAACAAAAAACGGGAAGATCTTGTTTTGGGTGATTTATCTTTTTTTCAATCAATGTAGTATGAATAATATGATGTGGGGGGCACCCATGAAGCTTATGTGGCTTGGTTGCATGGCTACGGAAGGTTAGAGAAGAATAAATAGATAATGTGTTTAGAGTGCACTCCACTAAATAGATATACTTTGGATCCATTGCAATGGACCGGCACATCTATATCTATACCCCCTATATAGTGTGTGAAAAACTTTGAAAGTTGGTCGTTGGATGAAGCCAATCCGGCGGTACAAAGATGGCAAATCCGAGCACTACCGGCCGTTGGATATCATCCACCAGATTCTGCCACATGTATAATCTAGAAGACTCCATGGTTGAACTTAATTCATGACTAACTTTGCCACAAATAAGCTTAGGCAAAGTTATTAGTTCTTCAAAATGAGAGCCACAAGTTGGCAAGCCTAAGGGAATCTTGCCACATTTTTTGTGTGTATGTCATGTGGGGCCTTAGTGTGGCTTGCCTAAGGTGTGGCTTGAACCGAACACTCACCTAAGTTAATCAAACTTGCCTAACCTTACATTCCACCAGATTTTGCCACATGTTAGAATCCAGAAAACTCCACATGTAGAAGCATAATGCACAAACCACCAGAATCTCATGCGTGCAATGCACATGTACCTTACTAGTACTAGTTGGTAGTAGTAAGAAACAAATTCCAGTTTTGGCACGAGCTCGTACTGTGGGAGCACCACAAGGCCTGCCGCAGGAGTTACATTTCCCTCTCGGGGCCCACGGGACCGAACTTCAGTGGCTTAGTGCATGGCCTATGAGTCAATGACATGTGGACCTTAAATGCGGCTGGCCCACATGTCATTCTCATGGTGGTGGCGTGGTTCGCGACTCACTCGTTCAAGATGAAACAGCCGGTGGTGGCGTGGTCGTGGCGAGGGTACCACAGCTGGGCGTCGGGGCATTACGAGGCGTAGATGGCCACACCGGCGGGTACTACCTGTAGTACGTACATAAGCACTCCAGCCGAGGATTGATGCCCGGGACGAAATGTGTCACAGCCGCTGGATGAAAATTCAATGGTGCGGGAGTACGGATCAGAGCACAGCAGCGGAGCAGGCAAACCGCGTCCAATCGGGTGTGTCTGTGGTAGAAAGTAGATGGTCGCCGCAGTTCAGCTGGCCCGCATGTCATGCACACAAAGGCAGAGGAGCGGTGGGGCCGAGAGGGATGAGGGGCACGAACAATCCTACCATTCTTTCACTGACATGTGGGACCCATAAGCATGGGTCCCACCTGCCAGTGAAGGAAAGGCAGGGCAAGGCAGTGCTAGCCATGTCAGAGGATCCATGTCCACGTCAGGGGACATCGTGCCGTGGGTTGGAGCGGCGTCGTGGGAATCGCATGTGGGTGTGGCAGTGGTAGAAACAAGAAATGTGATGGTCACCGTGGTTCAACTTCCATGGACAAGCTGTCGTGTCTGCTGACACATGTATATCAAAACTAGAGTGTTTATATTTCAAGCACGTGAACAAGTATTATTCTACTAGTTTGGATCCATTGCAACCCACGGGCCAGCACATTGGTAGTACTAGTGTCCATCTCTATCTCTAGAGGCTTTCCCTCGTTCATCCTTTTCTCTCACAAGATAAACTACTCATACAAATGCATCTTGATGTTCCGTGGAACGCACGAGGATGTTTCCTTGCGGGTCTCTCTAGCGTGGCGTGGCCATAGTTGCAAGTTGACGCCCCTTGAGATGCCGACGTTGAGGGGAACTCGAATTTCCTCCGATGAGCAGGTAAGATGAGTTTGATCATGTAGTAAATGCATTGTAAAGACTACTTCCGTGTCCATTTCCTAATTCTCCCCCTGCCCACTGTTTCACAGGCTAGGCATGGTGCGAGTGTAGATTGGCTTGCATATGTACGGTAGGGTAAAAACCTCAATTTGCACAACATTTACAATGGTGACATCGTTCCCGCAGAACCTTTGTCCAACATTGGGATCAGCCATGCAACGAGCCACCGCATGAGTTGGTATGATGGAACCACGGTGAGATTGAATAAAATATAGCACAAACCTTGCACATGGCGGTCAAAGGCGGACCATGATGTCTGTGGCCGATTTGTTGCCGTACGACTAGGAAGACGATGTGCTCCTTTCTAACCGCATCTTCGCGGTGACAAACCAGGGGACTTATTTTGTATTGGACACATCCTACGATATACTCCCTCTCTCCCAGTTTATTTGTTTTGAATCTTTTCATTTTATAAGTTTCAAATTCAAATTTAGAGCTCCCCATCACATGTTGAGATTACAATGTCCATTAAATCGTTGCGTGCATGTATAGTAAAGAAACAAATCTTGAGTTTGGCACGAGTTTGTGCTACGGGAGCACCACAAGCCCTGACGCAGGAGTTACATTTCCCTCTCAGGGCCATCGGGACTGAGCTTCAGTGCCTTACTACACCTACCTTTGAGTCAATAACATGTGGACCCGATAGGTTACTGGTCCACATGTAATGCTCCTGAAGTCAGAGGGGCAGTGGGGCCAAGAGGGGTGAGCCGTAGGTCGGGGGACGTGTGGCTTCATGGATTCGAGCGGCGTCGTGGGAATTGCGGGTGGCTGTGGTAGAAACTTGATGCTTGCTGCATTTTAGGTGGCCCACATGTCATGCACACAAAGGCAGAGGGGCGGTGCGGCCGAGAGGGGTGAGGCGCACATCGGGGGGCATGGTGCCATGGGTTGGAGAGGCGTCGTGGGAATCGCGAGATGAAATGTGATGGTCGCCGTAGTTGAACTTCCATGGACAAGTTGTCATGTCTACGGACACATGCACTGCATACCGATCACTGGAAGGAGTAGCAGAGAAAGCTATATATGCCGATAAATAGTTCCTTATAGTCAAGCGGACCCACGCTGCTACTCTATTCCAAATACATGCACACCATCGAAATAGTCCATCTATATCAATATACACCGAGAGGGAATAATTTTTTTTACAAGAGAGGAAATAGTTCATCCATCCATAATGCCCTCCTGCTGGTGCAGCGTTTTCTTCTTCTTCTTCTTCTTCTTCTTCTTCTTCTTCTTCTTCTTCTTCTTCTTCTTCTTCTTCTTCTTCTTATTCTTCTTATTCTTCTTCTTGTTCTTGTTCTCTGTGGGAGACGGCTTCGCAACAAGCTCTTTGGACCTTGCAGCTATCTCGAAACTCACACGGGCATCGAGGGCAGCATATTTTTATCCGCTCGTACGTCAAGGGATAATTCTCCCATCCAGACGACCTTAATGCCACCGTCTAGTCACCCTTGTGAAGATTCGTACCGAGCACAAAATTTGCTACGTCGAATAGGGATGGTGTCTGTTTAGCACAATCTTCTACGGGAATTTTGATTCTGGTTTGTAGGTCAGCGATGCTTTTCAAATCAAGGTTGTATGGCTCCAGCTTCTGTTTGTCCCCTTTGATGGCTGCCCCACAGAAGTATACGTCCTCCCAAGACAAGAAATCGTGAAGCTCACCTGGTATGGAGGGCGAGCGTATGATGTGGTACACCAAAACATCATCTTCGAGGCACAGCTGAAGGACGGTGGTGCGCTAGATCTTCCCAGTGGCACGCTCCGTGTACTCTGCGTCGAGACTGATGACACTCGTCTCTACCTTTTGAGGGAGTTGGATACATTATTGATCCACTGCCGAACAACCCTTGGGTTAACGGTGATGGTGGCAACTATGCGCATTGAGCCTTCGACGAGGACATGTTGGACGCTAAAAACCTGCATCTCGATCTCTTTCTCTATTTGGAACCGCTGGAACGGAGGGCTATGGTTTGGAGAATTCGGATTAGATGGCTAGTCTAACTGAAGTAGTAGATGATTATTTAAAGAGGTTAAAACAATGTGAATGCAGTGGGGTTTGGATGCAAATGAAGACGAAGGGGAGGTGAAGAAGCCGAGGTGAATCGGTTCCCGATGGAGAAGTAAATGGGAGAAGTGGCGTGCAGGCAGTTGATTAGACGGCTAGGTAGACTAAACGAAAAGGCTATGCGGGTAGACTGAGGAGTCTCACCTGTTCGTGTACGTGCCCATCCTTCCTGATAGGTGGGACCTATGCAAACAGATAAAAAAATGTGTCGTAGCTTTTTTTTGGGACAATTCCATTTCTGGCCCTAACTGGAATCCACTACTCAAATTTGCCCCTAATTTCAATGTGTGCTCAAATTTACCCCTCTGCCGTTAGTTGCACTTATAGAAATGACCTTCCGTGTCGTTACCGTCTGGTCAAAGGTGTTTGACTGGCATCTGGCCGTTTTCTGGACTTTTTTACCCCTGCTTTCAGGTGCCACTTACATGTGGGGTCCGTTGGGAATAAACAAAAAGAAAAAACAGACCCTCCTCCCTCTTCCTTACATGTGGGGCATTTCAAAATAAAGAAAAAAATATTCTTTCTCTTACACGTGGGCCCATCAAGAAAAGTAATAAATAAATAAAATAGACTCTCTTACATGTGGGTCCCGCTAGAAAGAAAAAACAAAAGAAAAATAAAGAAAAAAATGCATGTCATTGTCTTATCATTTTCCATAAGAATTATTTAAAGGATTCATAAACAATCATTAGTTTAATTAATATCAGTACTAATTAGTTTTTTATTTTAGTAAAGTAAAAATGAGGGCAGCGGACATGGCCAGCAGCGCAGTTCGCTGGAGCTCCCCGAGTTGGTCGTTGCCGACGGTTGGGACGGCCAGATCTGTATGCTATCTCGCCGTGCAAGGCGATAATGAGCTCGGGGGTGGCGCTGGGAGGAGCTCGGGCGTGGGGGGAGATGGGAGGCACTGGGTGGAGGAGGAAAGCAACCGGCGGCGGCTTGTGCCCAGTAGGATTTGAGGATGCGGCGACACTGAGGGGAGAGGGAGGGCCGAGGCATCAAGCTTCAGGCTACGCAATCCACGGCGGCGGCGGCGCAAGATCAGGAAGAGGGATGTTGGGGCACGTGTGAGAAAGGGCAGTGTGCGGTGCACAGCGGCTACTTCAGCGGTGGTTGTAGCTTTCCCTTGGGAGGAGGGATGCAGCGGCGCTGGCTCAGTGGAGGAGGGAGCCGGTGCCGGTTGTCGGGAAGAACGGGATTGAGAGAGAAGAGAGAGAGAGAGGGATGGGACGTGGGCAGTTTTTTATTTTTTTTCTTTATTTCGACGGGCCCCTCGTGTAAGGGAGAGGGAGGAGGGTCTGTTTTTTCTTTTTGTTTATTCCCAACGGACCCCACATGTAAGTGGCACCTGAAAGCAGGGGTAAAAAAGTCCAGAAAACAGTCAGAAGCCAGTCAAACACCTTTGACCGGACGGTAACGGTACGGAAGGGTATTTCTATAACTGCAACTAACGGTAGAGGGGTAAATTTGAGCACACAATGAAATTAGGGGCAAATTTGAGTAGTGGGTTCGAGTTAAGGGCAGAAATGGAATTGTCCCTTTTTGTTGAGCGCGTGAGTGGGAGACACAACATTCTTTGGTTAAGGAATACTCCCTCCGTTTAGGTGAGTATAAGTCACCTTATGAAAATCAGGTTTTCCCAAAACCTTTAGGCGTGGAGCATTAACTTCCTACTCGATCCCCTCCCAGCCTCATTAGCCAGCGT